>NW_013665611.1:2808213-2824772 GCF_000517525.1 Limulus polyphemus
TAAGGGCTGGACTTTAAGATTTTTATTTTATTTTTAATTTAATAATTAATAGTTTTAATTTAGTTTTGAGGATGGAACAGCTGAGGTGGACTAATAGGTGCCATATTGTTCCAAGTTATGTTATATTATTAATGGGTTATGCAACTTTGTTTTCTGACTTGAAATTTAAAAAAGTAATCATGCCTTCCAGTGACTTATTACTGGAAAAATAGTCTTGATCAATAAGCTATCTTCAATTGTTTTTTCAATTGAGAACAAGACTGAAGATTTATAATTTGAAACGTTATAAACTGTGAAGTTAGTTGATACACAGGTATTGGTAGTTTTTTTGTTTTACTATGAAGTGTTTTTAGCAAACATCATGATTTAAAAATTTTTACATCTGAAACAAAAACTCAATTGTAAATCCACTTACATACCAAACAAAACAACTGGTGCTGGTTTTTAATTTTAGTGTTACTTTTAATATTACATATGCTTCTTTTGTAAAATTCAAAGTTTTAATGAATTGCATATATCGGTTATATTTATAGTAACTTTTCAAACTTAAATTGGATGATTTATAAATTTATGCTTCAAAATAAAATTCTGGTTATTTGTAATGTAACATTTGTTGTCATTGGTAATTAGTTAAAATGGATATTTTCAAAAAATATTTCTATACCAACAAATGTATTTTTTCTAGTCTGTCACTGTTAGAGGAGCAGAGAGGGACTCCAGAGCTCTTTTTGAAGTTAGAAGACAGCTTCTTGGATTAGATAGATCAGATGTTCCTCTCTGCTGTGAGAAACATGCTTTCTCTCTGTTCCTTTCATCCATGTCTATGAATGGAGGAAATTCACCACAAGATCAGCTTGTCCGAGAACTGAGCAAGATAACTGGTAAACACTGTGATATTTTCTTC
Source organism: Limulus polyphemus (assembly GCF_000517525.1). Lineage (NCBI taxonomy): Eukaryota > Metazoa > Arthropoda > Merostomata > Xiphosura > Limulidae > Limulus > Limulus polyphemus. The sequence continues at coordinate 2,809,118 of NW_013665611.1, forward strand.
ATTTCTGAATTTAGCTGTGTGACCCATAATATTCATTCTTCTTGTTTATATTAAACCAATGAATTTAGGAAAAAGAGGTAAAACAAATGAAATATATGAGAGAGTTAGAGAGACACATAGATAAAATATCTCGTACTGATGAACTGCAAGATTCTTTCTTGGGATTTAGGTTCATTTCCACCCTGCCTTCTTTGTAAATGATATTGATACTTGAGTGTTGTTATATTGTTAGGAAGTTTCAGTGAGGAACATAAATGTTTAAATAATCATATAATTCTTGTTTCCACGGATGTTTGCTGTAGGTTCTATAGGTGATGGAATTCCAGCAACAGCTAACCCAGCCAATTCAGTTTTTCTGTTGAACAACCTTCAGACCAGCTCTCATCTTCCACTGAACTCCCTTCCGTTTACTCCAGCCAACTCTCTACAAAACCCTCATTTCAGTACATTCTTGTCTTTGTTTACTCAGTTTCTGCAGAGTACCAATACACCTGCCATATCCTATAATCATCTGTTACCTGTCAGTTCCCAGAATTACTCTAACTCCATTGATGTGAACAAACGTAACAACTGGCCTGTCTATGGAGGAAATTATTTTGATCCAAGAACATCATCCTCTGTGGAGAGAGGTAATTGAACATTGTTATTATAAAAAAAAAATAAGTAAAACCTCTAGAACTTAAATTTGTTCTTTTTTAAAATTATTCATTTAGTCTGTTATTACCATAACTGTTTTTTTGACAGTGTGAAAATCAAAGTAGTTAAAAATGTTAGTTTCATGGGTTTAATAATATATATGTATATAGGTACTGTGATAATCCAAATTTAATTATGATCAATTCTTAACTTTTTTCGAAACACAGTGCTCATGTCATGTGTGATGTTTGTGCAACATCATGCCAGCACATTGCATAAGTATGCACATGTAACTGGATGGTATATGTATGAAGTATGAGCGGCTCTTGTGCTGAAATATTTTTGATTATAGTACGTTTTAGAGAAGTAGTAGTTTTGGCATTTTTCATAGGAGTGAAGGACATTAAATTTTGACACATTAAAAATGTTATAATACAGTAAACTATCATAATAAACTCTTCTGATTAGTCATAACAACAAAAGTTCTATGCTCCTTATTACAAATGTTCTTCATTCTTGCATGTAGATATTCATATTTTTTTTTAGGCACAAAATCAGTGTTAATAAGCTAATATCCTTAGTGTTTTGTGGATAAAGAATTCTTTTCCTTTAACACACATCCGCCAAATTTATTTTCTCCTCTGGGGAAATTTTCTTGATAGTATCTTGCTTGTAAAATTAAGTCAAAGTTATATGAAACTTCATTTTTTCTTCAGTAAGATGTACAATATTCAAACATTATTCATGATTTTTAGAAATAATGGTATGTTGTAATGTCTTGTTTTTTGTCTGGTAATTTCCAAAAAAGTTATTGTAGTTATTGTTTCCTTGAGTTAAAGTAAAATGTTTACTGAGCTATGTTTGTATTCTACTGTCCTTTTTTTTTGCATAAGATAAATGTTGAATAAATTAAAGTATTAGGTACTTTGTTTTATTTCTTTTCTATATTTGACATGTCTTACCATCGTAAATCTAGTTTCTGTAATCCATCTGGCAAGAATCTTATCTAATATTAACTAGTATGTCTTGTAAGTTGTGCATGTAAGTAAATATTGGAATATAATTCAGATCCTGTAATTCTAGACATCTTTCTATATTAATATGCAAGTTATATTCATGATGTTAAAAAAAAAAAAAAATGTAGGTTCAAGAAATCAATTTAAAACAAAGATATGATACCTAATAACCAAAGTGCTTTTAAATGGTAACCTTTTTTCTTCAGGGCTTCTTCAGTGCTCGGGTTATAGGGTACTGTATCCTAGTATGTTATAAGAACTCTCCCTTATTGTATGTACTTATAAATTGGAATGACCTCAATACAATCATGCTAAGCCTTAAGATACCGTGGAAAAAACTATATCGTAAAATTGATAAACTTTGCTTAGTGTGGTTTGTGGTACCATGGTAATAGCAATTTGTAGACTGGAGTTTATACAGTTTTACCTTGGTGTTATGATGCTATGCAATAATATAACACAGTAGTACTAAATAGTTAATAAAATCCAAGTTAAAGAATTTATGTTTGTAAATAGAGTATAGGAAAAGTATTTAAATAAAATCAATTAACTTCTAATTGGTAGTTTATTGCCATATTAAACATTTCTCCTTTGTCATCACTCTTATCGTCAGTTTATGAAGATTTGCAAGTTGTTTAATTTTTTGTGGAATAGTTTCATAATTATATGAGTTTTGTTTTAATAATAATATTTGCCAACAGGAAACAAGAATCTGTCAGTAAATAGTTACTCTCAAACTGTCTTATACCTAATCAGTTAGTTGTTGTTTTTGTACAGTTATTCATTATTTAAGTTGTATATGAAAATGTCACTGATATTTTTTTAGCTTTTGAATCTTTGCACATTTTTATTGAGAGAAAACTGTTTATGAAGCTTCATTTAACACCATTCTTTGAACTGCTTTAATTTTACAATTTGGAGATAGAAGGGGCATACTGTTACATAATTACTTCAGTGTTGTGACTTGTATTATATGGTACCCAAAACATTCTTTATGCTGGAACTGTCTTTGTTTTTGTGACTTAGTAACTGTTGATATATAGTTATTTGTCAGTAGTGACTCTCTTTTTGATTATAAATTACAATGAATTATTGAATGTTTTAACTCTTTTATTTCCTTGAAGGTGATATTTATCTCAAGGAAAAAAATTAACAGTTTTAAAAGTATTGTTAAAAGAACTGAAATGCAAGTTATATAAAAACAATTATTTCTAATTGAAATTCGGTTTTACTTACCCCCCCAATTACTTGTTGATGGCAAAGCATTGTTCCATTCTATTTGTGCCTAGTAATTTAGTATCATTTAAGCTTGTGAATATAATACTTCAGAACTAGACAAACATTTTGATACAAATAGCATAGAAAGTAAAGGTATTTAAGAATTGTAGCAGAATGGTTTATTAAAATGATGCCTTTTGTATCAGGTTTTTCTGGGAGCAGCAGAAGCAGTAGTATATCTAGTCCAAGCATCAGTCCAAGACAGAGTCCGGTTCACTCTATTTGCCTAGACCCTTCCATTCAACATGGGTTTTCAGATGACAAAAATACTTTAAATTCTGATGAAGGTCAGCAATAAAGATTTTATAATAGTTTACTATGATGGTTTAAAAACCAATCATAACTTGAACACCTGTTGCTATATTAAGTCTGTTTAAACTTAAATAAATAAAAATGTACTCTTCATCATTTTGGCAAATATCATAAATCATAATGACTTACTCTAAATATTTTCAGTATTAAGGATTTTGAATTACAAGTGAAGGATAGCTTTAGAAAGAAATCTTTTAAACACCGGCAAACAAGTGTCGAGTATTATGTGTGCACATGTTTAAGTTGTAAGTAAAAAAAACAACAACAACAAAAACTTCACTACAGAAGAGTTGTGTTTTTTACATAAATACAAAATATACTTTTCAGCAATTTGAAATCCAGTACTTCATTACACAACTAATAATTGTTTTCGGATGACAAAATTTGCTGTTTCAAAGTGTGGATAGAGCCATAGTTTATGATATGAATTAGACTGAATATATTTAGTCAGATCTTTATTAAGAGATTATTTAGAACACAGGAATAATCTATTAAAATATTGTTAAGATGGACCATTATTAATTGGGAATGAATTTAATTTCTGTCCAGATCTTGAGGAAGTTGATATATAATAAAATCATTAAATCTTCAACCAAATGATGATTTAGGGAAAGAATAACACTTAATTGGAGTATTGCATTTGAAGGAGCAAAAACCAAAAGCTTACTACTATGCTCAAAAAAAGTAAAATTACAATGTGATAAATGTGATTTACTTTCTTTTGAGATTTTGACAAGATTCTAAAAATACAGCTATAAACCAGTAAAATTTTAACATTGGAAAAGTTATTTAATTTATTTTGTTCTTTATGAAATGTATTAGCTAAGCCATATGGCTGGGAAAAACAGCCAAGCTTTCCAGTTACAACTGTTGGACCACGACCTATTGCTGGAAGAGGACTGTCCGTGGACAAGGAAGATACTCTAGGATTAGCTGGGCTATCAATGTCAGTTGCAGCTGGTGGACCATCTTTGTCAAGAACTATGTCCACATCATCTTTAGCAAGGTATTTAACAAAAGTATTTTTGAAGAACTTGTAGTAACATAATAATAAAAAGACTCATAACTTGAAAATAAAGGGAATTTAAGACTTAAATGATGTTTAGATAAGTTTAGATAATACTCTTGCCAGCCAGCTTTCTTGTAAAATACAGGTCAATTTCTCAAGTGAAAGCGGTGATAGCTGGGACTTCATAGATAGGATATATATACACCACTTATTGTGGAAATCTATGAATAGATTTACTGAATAGCTGAAAGTAGCTATAAATATGTCCTTAACAGAAAATATTTTGTGTACATTTTATCAGTATATGGTTAAATAACTAATATATTTAAATTGAGAATAGTAATAATTTTAATCTTTGTATCCTTTTATCGTTAGAAAAGTAAAGGAACATTAAAAAAATACAACTTATGTGAAACATTTTATTTTATCAATTACAAATGACATTACTGCCCAAATCCATTTAAGTTATAAACAACGTAACTGTGTTTAAGTTTCAGTAAGTAATTCTGTCCATTTATACTGTACTTTCATCTGTCTTAAAACCAAATACTGTTCCTGCTTTTAAATATGTTTGAATGTTTTGGCATCCATAAAGCTTTTATTTTAACGGTGTCTGAAAATGCAAATATTAATTTTTTTTGGGGTGGGATGTGTGTACTTGAATGAACTGTTTTTTTTTGTTTTTTTATTTGATCTGTTACATAGTGGCTCATTAGATCAGTGTAGAGAAAATACAAATCGATGTGATCTCAGAACTGTTGGATGCGAGAGGGCATTTAAGCATGCATTCCCATTTGACTATGAAGAAGGGAAGTTTCAAGCTACAAGAGGTAAAATGGAAACAACTTGTCTTATTGAAACATACTGATAGGCAGCTGAAAGATTAACTAAATGTTATGAATTACTCTGATTTCATAACATATTAAGTAAATTATTTGCAAGTAATTGAATTTATACATTAGTAACAGGATGTAATCATACATTGTGTGTACAATATAAGATCAAAAAGTCATCTGGTTTTTACTTTTAAAACTTAATCTAACATTGTTCAAGTGTAAACTTGCAGCAGTTTTTACTGTGTGTACCATAAATTTGAAGATTTTGGTGACTTATAATTTTTGGGAGTATTTTTTTGAGTTTGTATTCTTTATTTGTGTTCAATTAAAAGTTAAATAACAAAGTAATCAAATTAAGTGTATATTAATAAAAAAGGTAAATGAGTAAAAAAAATTAATGACTATGTAATCAGCCATGTTGAATTATAGTAACTACACGTGCTGTAAAGTAACAAATGTGCACAACCTCATCATCCTCAAACATTGAAAACAATCTACTGTAAGACTTAAGTTTGTAAAAATGCTAGATAACTGTGTCTACCTGTATTAAATTACAAAATAAAAGGCTCAGATTTAGAAATTAGAAATGCTTGACAACTCGCAATATACAAAATAATGTTAATATGACTGCACAAGGTTGGAATATTTTAATGCAAAATGTATTTGAATGAAATATTAATGAAAAGCATCACTTCAGTGTCAGTAAAATTATTTTATAATTTCTGCAATACCTGATCAGTAGATTTTAGTTTAAGACAAAGAGCATCATATACACTTTGCAAAGCTAAGCCTTATCATTAAACTGATATCACCACCAATAATGCTCAGTTACAACAGTGCACTACTAATACATAATAGCAAAAGTACAGAAATTTTAGGTGTATAATTTCACAGTGGTATCTGTTGACAAGGTTTACTGTAGTGAATAGTACTACATCTGTCTATCCACTCTATGGTTAAAAACTTTTTATTCCCCTCCAATCTGTTAACTTTGTTTTTATTACTCAAAAGCTATGCAGAGACCGGTAAGTGCTCAAGCCAGAGTTCCAACAAGTGTTTGGGCCGGACAAGGTTTCTCTAAATCCACTCCAGAGTATCTTTTCAGAGACAAATTAAGAGAATGCCGTAACAGAGATGTTTTTGAAGCACTGAAGGTAAGAAATGAACATGAATATAGTGTTTTCAAGTAAACTTTTTTATGACTGTTTTTAACTGTTGATTGAAGGCTGGTTTTCATTGAGTTGAGTTTGATACTTTTTTTTTGAACCATATGTTAGGTTTTCAACTGTAATAGAGATGATTTTGTAGTAGTATCTTCCACAATGTAAAATTTCACCCTACTGTAATTTTAATATGGTCTTTGATGGGTGGGTGTGTGTGTGTGTGTCAACAACATTCAAATTGTTGAGCCAATATAGTGTAGTCACACTGAAGACAAATAAATTAGTAACAAAATAGGAGGGATTAAGGATGCAAACCTTTTGTTTCAAAATGTACATAAGTTATAATGTTAATTATAACTCATAATATGTAACATCAACTAGAATACATACAGTTCAAAATCTTTAAGCTTTTACCTTAAGAAGAATTAAGGACTTTGTGTGATAACAGAATGATTCACAAGGAAAAAAAGTTGCTCTTTCAAACGTATGGAAGAATTGCTTTATTCAGAGAAAAAAATACTACAAAAATTTTAGCTACATAATTTTTGATAGCCAGAAAGAAAAAGTAACATACAGAAACCAATAAAAGTTCTTACAAAGATCAGAGCTTGAAGCAAGTTCTCTGATGTTAGTATTAGTTTCGGGGGGAGGGGGAGCTGAGTTGCATTGCTTAAGTTGCAGTTATTTGGTACATTAGGAAATTTTCTTATAACTTTGTTACTTTAAAATAAGTGTGAATATATCAATTTGTGACTTGTAGGTTAAAGTCAATCATTGTTATAAATTAGTTTTAGTGATATACATCAAAATGATACTGTTCCAGTTGTGATTTTTAATGTTATTTCACAATAATGAATAACCATTTTTCTATTACTTTTCTAATTTGAATAAATATAGAATGGCAACTGTGTTGTAGTGAATACAGACACAAACAACTTCTTTCTACAGATAAAAATTTGCTTGATGATCATTTAACAAGTTTATATCTAGAGAATGAAGTCATTTTGTATTCATTATATCAAACATGTCAGATATGAAACACTGGTTAACATTCCATAAAAGTAACTAAAACTTTGTTTTATCATTAACTATGTTGACTTAAACTCAGCTTCAATCACTTAATCTATTATATCAAACATGTCAGATATGAAACACTGGTTAACATTCCATTCCGTAAAAGTAACTAAAACTTTGTTTTATCATTAACTATGTTGACTTAAACTTAGCTTCAATCACTTAATCTAGACTAATCACACGAGTTTGGTTGTTTGGGGTTTATTTGTGCGAAGCAACGTGGTTATCTTAGAGGGTGAGGTTAAGATTAGATAAAATATAATTAATTGAACTTATGCAATAGATTTGCTATCAGTTTATTTTGTTTTAATTTTAACTCTAAAACTCATGAAATTATGTAGACTTAAATATATTCATCTTGTTAAACACTACACTACTGATAACTTTTCATTTAAGTACAATGTTTTTTTTTTATTTTGTTTTAATGTTATTAATGTTACTTAGAAGTAACTAGTGATAAACTCCAGGTTGATGACATATTAATTCTCTACCATAATAAATTAATTTAAAAGTATATTTTGCTGTTTAAACATCTAAAATTAAATCTTGTTCAGAAATGGCTCCCCCTTTTTTTAATGGTAGTACTTACTTCTAAAATGCATAGCTACATAGCTCTTTATATATTAAAAGCATATTTTAGAAGTGCTTATACTTTTAATACTTAACTGTTATGGTCATTTGATAAATACTAGCTATAATATTGTTGTTACTTGTAGAAGTACAAATTGTGTTGTCACAGAATTACATTCCAATAGCTTGTTCTTCTTAAGTAAGTTTAGTTTGTCATATTTTTTCTGCTCTATATTTTGGCATACAGCAATAGTTCAGATTAGGAAAAATAAATATTTAGTAAAACCTGTTCAAATCTTTGAATTTTGGTTTCCTGTGGTGAAAATTGTTCAATAAAATGTTGAATATTTGTGTAGTTTAACTTTCCTTACAAAAAAATTAAAAATTGTTAACAAAATTGAGTTTTGTTTTTCTTCCATAAAATATTGTTTTAATGTACCATTAGGAGGAACATTATGATTTAAGTTCAGAGTGGGGATTTTCCCAAAGAGACCAAACAGACATGCAGAACTTCAAGCCAGTAGATCAACATTCTCACTTTCAAAATGGTAGGTGTCATATCATAATCTTTTTTTTTAATGTAATTTGTTATTCATGAATGTGTATGTTTCCACCCAATCCTACAATGGTGCCTTTAAAAGATTGTAACTCACCTATTAGAAATTGATTCTAGAGAAGGTATTTGTTAAAATAGTAGTGATTGGCTGAAGTAAAATGTTTCTAGAAAATTCTACTGAAGTAAAATTTCCAGGTTGTTTTCACTATTAATATATAATACATCAGAAATTCACTGTTGTTTGCTTTCATCCCACTAGTACTGAAAATAGTTCATTCGAGGTAGTTTTTTATTTATATGAAAATTAAATAATCTAGAATTGAAACTTCTTATGGAACTGAGTCATACTAACTTGCCATTGACGTTGTATACATTACATTTAATATTGAAAAGATATTAATCATTCTATGAATTTCAAATGTTGTGAAAGACTATGTTTGCATATGTTTGTGGTTCATGGGCATGAATGTACAGATGTACAAAATTATATGTATGTGTGTATAGAAATGGGTATATAACAAATAATTTACCATGTGGCATTAGTAATAAGTATAGTTTTGTTCTTTTTTGTAAAGTCACTTTTTTTGTTGTTGTTCAGGAGATGGTCCTTTCTGCAACAGTAATTATTTTGATAGTGTGTACCCCAAAGTGCCAGCTGCAATGTTGAGAGAGGTGATTGACTTGCCAGAACTATTTCGGAAACTGGGACTGATGAAGTACACTGATGTATTTATACAAAATGAGGTGACTGTTAGAAATGGTTCATTATAAAGGTTTTGTGCTTTTGGCTAACAACATCCAGATAAATATAGATAGATGGAATAGATTTAGATAATGCTTAAAAGGAATGTATGAAAGTAATGTGAATTCTTAGCCTTATGAAAGGGATAAGTCACAAAGTTGTCATATCATCAGAAATCAGTCCGTCATAAATGCTTCTTTTCTTATTAATCTGAGGGGCTCATTGCTTAAGGTAATGTGACACTAAGTGTGTGTTTCAAAAGTTATTGGATGTTTGTTTAATATTTATTCATATTTTGTTTAGATTGACCTAGGAATATTCCTGACACTCACAGACAAAGATCTCCAGAAATTAGGAATTCCTTACAGTCCAAAGCTGAAAATGCTCAATGCCATATCAGGTAAATAAAGATTGTTTATTTTTCAAATTGGGGTAAATATAATTGAAAAATGATTAAGCTGTATTATGTTCTTGAGACTTGGGTGTGAGAAAACTAAAATATTTTCTATTTCATTTTCATGCTGTATTATTGCAAAGTTGTCAAGTGGTGGAGGAGGTTGAAGGGAGTTTCATTCTGGAAACTTCCACTTGAAATTCTTTGTAACTGGTTCTCAGTTCTGTAACAGATCTTGATTACTTTTGTATCATTTCATTTAATAGTTGACTTCAGTGTCCAAATAACATGAAAATGGTTAATGATAAGGCACCCACATACCTTTTACATAAACAAAAAACTATATTTTACTATTAGGCAAATAAGGACTAAATTTTATAATATCATGAGTCTACTTCAGAAAATACTTGTAAAATGTGTAAAAGCTTAAATTTAGGGTTCAGTGGATTTTCTAAAATTTCTGATCAAATTAATATTCTATTTTATGTGTGTCTGTTCTTACATAATAAATTGAATGTATAAGCATCTTCCAAAATAACAAGTTAAAGCAATTTTTGTTGTTTAACACAAATTCTGTATAAATAAACATGTACACGTTTGTAAAATAATAAGCCATTTGATTAAAAAAAAAAATTGTAATATTCTGGTAGAGCTTACCAGTCAGCCCACAATGACAGCTAGAGGAAAAATAAAGGGATTTTCTGCAGCACCTGGAGCAGAATGGCATTCTCTATTGTCAAGACTTGACCGGGAGAGACCTTCTTCAAAATTTGTGGATTTACAGTGGTGATAAAGGTTATTGAAGATATATTTTAATAGCTTTTTGTTTTCCCAAAAACTGAACAGTCTCTAATCAATATAAACTATTATGAAAGTTAGCTTTAAAGTTGATGTGCTTTTTTTATTTTGTATGTTTTGTTTTCTAAAATTACATGTAATTAGAAAGTATGAAATTATTTTTGTTTTAGTAAGTTAAAGATTATTTTCTGATATTTCCAAAGTTTTGAAAACTTCTGGTAGTGCAGCTAAAAGTATTTTTTTTTTAATACACTTGTAGATGCATAGGTTGACACTTGCCTCCCACCATATTTTAACATTTTCACACTTCATAAACTTAAGATTCTATTATAAATACTAACAAGAGGTGTTACGTTTGCTGTAGTATACTATGTTTATTATCATTGGCAAGTATGATACTTCTAGACATAATCCTAATTTAAGAGTGGAAGTTCTTACTTAATAAATGACTGAGAATTTTTATCATGGTACAATATTTTTCACTTTAAACAGTTAACATGGGGAAAGGAAAAATATTTTATGTATTTACATAGTAATTTTGTTTAATAACTTTGTAATGTTAAGGGAACAAGGGACTGTAAGGAAAGCATCAGTAATTCCTGTTTTCACTAAAAAATGTTTATTTAGAGACTTATGACAGGCAGAAAAAAAATAACAAAAATTCAGCTTTTTCTGTGTAATGCATAGTAGATTCCTCCCTAGGATTTAGAGTAAACCCTGTTTTGGACAAGTGACCTTTCCATTCTCTCTAATTTGTTTTATCCATAGGAGCAGTCAGGTTAAGCAGTTTTGTTTTATACAAGAAGATTTAAAGATAGACAAACATAACAATGCTCCTTGTATTTTTTTTTCACAGCTGTGTATAAATGGTCTGTATTATTTGCTACTGATATATTCTACTTTTAGGGCTAGCTATGTACATATTGTAACTTTGTGCCATGTAATAAGGATTATCCTCCCAAGCCAAAGATGTTTGACTTGTGATACATATTTGCAAACGTATCTTTACAAATTAAGTAGTGCAATCCAATTGAAAGTGCTTTATGTAATGTAGTTTTCTTAGTTCCTAGGTTAGGTTGTAAACTATGATAAGTGCCAAAGTTTTTAAGAGTTGAAATTAGTTTGTTTTTGTCAAGATAAAAAAAAATTATATATACATATTTAGTAGAAAGAAAGGTTTTAAAAAAAGTTCACTTATTGTACTTTAAGTGTTCTGATATATACTGGTAAATTAATAGTTTGCAAGTTTTGAAAACGTTAATTTTTTAATGTATAAAATTGTGAAAAATGAAAACTAAAGTAAGCATTATAGTACTATAAGTACTATCTGTATTCAGTAGCATTATTTCTGAATACTTTGAGGTAGGGAGGGGAAAGTTTTCATTGCCTTTAATTTTTGTGCCAGTGCATGATTTGCAGTCACAATGTCAGTATTTTTTGAAATTTTGAAATGCCATGGGACTGCAAAAATTCCTAGTCTGGTAACAATGTACTCAAAAAAAAAAAAATTTCTTTTTTTTAGAAGACTGTATATTTTTATATTTTCATATTGATAAAAATAAACGGATTTTACTTTAATGTATTTGTGACTTAGTTTTGCGTACACGTTATTTCATCAAATCTCAAAAGCAAAGATTATAAAGTATAATTATTTTTTTTCTTATTCCAACAGTTATACTTGGTTTAGTATTTTTAGCTAAAAATGTCTTATGTAAAAAGGAAAAAGTTTGGAAAATAGCAAATAAGTACTAAAGAAATGTTATCTTATAAAATTTCTGAGTCTACATCAACATCATAAATTTTGTTTTGGTTTTTCTATTTGAATAGTGTGAAGTTCATAAAGTAATGAGTGTGTTATCATTTTGTTATGTTTAGTTGCAAAGAATTTTGCAGTTAATAGTTTAAATAACATTTATTGGAATAAAAAAAAAAAGCTTCAAACTTATTTTCATTTGAAATTGATATCAAAATCTTATTACTTAGTTTAATCAATATTTATTTAACTGCAGTATCTGTGAATATATATGTAGATTTCTTGTTTGAGTATCTGTATAAATGCTATTTACAGTTTTCTAGTAACTGAAGTGACCTAATTGTTACCATAGTAAACTATGGTTAGTGAAGTCACTTAATGCATTCCTACATAATGGCTAGCATAAATTAGCAGATGGTTTACTTGACAAGAAAAAATCAAGTGTTATGTGTGTATTATTACTACATTAGGGGAATTTTTGACTCATCTTTAGATTTTCAAGAAAATTAACAAGTTTATGGAAGATTTATTAAGTATCTTATCGTTCAGATTAAGTTTTTCATATGTGGTATCAAATCTTCATTCTTTTAGTGTACTCTGGCAAGACACTTAAATGAAACTTGTCTAAGAATTCCCTGGTGAGTTTGATCAAATTTCTGCTCAAACATTCCACAAGTACGTAATAGGTTTTCTGTTTAACTAAAGCTTTATTAAATCGATCCAGAAGTACTGTGGTTCGCTTGTAGTGCATCATGTTACTTTAAAGACTTGTCAAAAATATATGAATTTTGTATTTTTAGGCTTCCTTTCCACCCACATCTATTAAAACATCTATCTAAGGAAAGGGAGATGTGGAAACGTTCTGGTCAAAACAATCTTTTTATGGTACTCTGTTTACGTTAACATTTAAAGCATCTTTGGTCATTAGTAACTTGCCATCACATCACACTTCTCCTGAGCATATTACAAAGTTGTTTTTTAAAAGTAACTGTTCTTGCATTGCAAGGAACATTATTAGTGAATTGTGTATAGAGCAATAGAACTTATTACAAAAAAATAGATGCATCTGTGGCTTGCCAGAGAAAATATTAACCACGTTATTCGATTGAAAATAGGATTTCAGATAAGGAAGCGACATCTCTAATGATACATTTTGTAAGTTGTAAATATAGATCATTTATTTCTCGAATTAGTTATTTTAGAACACAAAGTTCTTAAGGTTTTTATGGGCATGTTTTAAATCATGATTAAAATGTTTTTAAAGTGCAATCCACATACCCAATAATATTTAGTAATTATACTGGGACACCAGTATATGTTGATGCATGTTGAAGGTCATATATAGTTATGTATGTGTAACAGTTGCATGTTTTTGTATAAAGTAACAGGGTTACATCAAGAGCAGGCATCACAGAGTACTGCAATATATCATTTCATATATGTAGGTAAAGTACACAAGATAGCATATTGGTACATGTAAGATAATGTACGTACAACATAGAACATTTGCATACAGTATACACAGCGAAAACATTATAATAGATTGAAGTGAACAACTGTCTTCGTCAACTATCAGTAGCAAAGTGATTCTAGAATAACGTCTAACTCGATTACTTCCAAATTCTGACTCCACGAACAGCACCCTCAAGCTGTTCAAGGCACCGATACGCTACCCTACCATAGTGCTAGACGTACAGCTTGCTGTTGACAAGAGAAGAAACGCTAGCAAGAACGAGATGTGAGTGGCAGTTAGAATCAGTTAAGAGTTCAGGTTTGGATACATCTCTGCGAGTGCTTTCCTTTACCACATGCAAGTAAATCTAATTAATTCCTTTTAGTTTGAGAGGTTGGACAACTTCTGCAAGTGATATAGAAAACGTCAACTGTGAACTTATGGTTTTTGAATACAAGCTGAATTTTAGTTTCGTTTTTATTCAGTGGCTTGCTCTGGTCAGAAATTTAATATTAAGGAATCTGGAAAGATTGTTCTCCCAAACTAATATAATACAAGAACAGTAACCAGAAACAAATAACCCAAATAATATTTGCGAGTGTGGTAAAGTTACCAGAAGACCATCTGAATACTAATTTCCACAATGGATTCTAACTCTTACAAACCAGGGAAGTCAGACTAAAAAAGAAGATACGAGAAATGTTAACGAAAATTATATAATTATTTCATTGCTGGAAGAAAATAGAGCTGTCACACACAAAAAAAATATTTTATTAAGCGCCAGAGAATTAGAGCCAAAGATATTAAACTTCAAAACTCAGCCAAACCCATACATAAACCTAAGAGCCAGAGAATTATAATATGGCTCTTAAACACGTCTGAAAACGAGATTAGATAACGCTCAAATGAAATAGGAAAGGAGTGCTTGCAGAAGCATAGATAAAGAAACCATAATGCGTTGTTATCTGGTGAAATGACTCTAAAGTCAAGAGTATATATGATTGCTTATAGAAAAGCCAAGGCAATTTTCATATAGAAGCTCAAACCTTACATTCCTCTACAGCTAGTATAAATCAACCTTACAAAGTCCACAACCTAAACTACTACCAAGAATTTGTAACAACTGACTTGTGATCACTGCGAAGGGTTACAGTTTGAAAATTATATGCTAATGCGGGAGCGCATTGTTTCACAGCAAGTTTCACGCCATCTAATAATGCATTGCCGCCAGGTTAGAATAATAATCGGATAATTATGTCGTTCTTTACCGAAGATGGATATTTGAACAGTGAGATTTTAAGCAATGTAGAGCCAAGTAACTTTTCAAAAATGGGAGACTTCAGTATGTAGTTCTCTCAAACGATAATTAACCCTTCTTAGTGATCAGACGTCACTTGTTGGGTAGAGTTGGGGTAGTTTTTCAATTGGTGGACTTTGTGAAGTTTCTTTATATTCACTGTAGATGAATTGATGTTTGAGCTTGTATTTGCACGTTGTGTTGTATTTTCTTTAAGTAAAAAAAAAATCAAACATCTGAGCATATAGAACAACAATGACCTCCGAAACCACATTCAATTAATCTGGAATCACTACCTCATGCACAAAAGTGAAGGATATGAATACGAAAGAGAACCTTTTAGCTCAAGAAGATATTTTGATGAAAGTGGTATCGTTAGCAAGTTGATAAACATGGATTCAAAATTTATAAAGTATTTGCATCAATCGAACATTTGTTTTACGTTCCCGAAGAAATTGGCGCCGCAGCAATTCCATTCAACTACACTATAGTCTCTAGGCTACTCCAATGGACCTTTGTGTCTTTGGTCTGCTTAAACGTGTCTTAGAAACCGACATCTTCGTACAGTGGAGGATTTATAAAAAATTTGATAATGATGGACCTTTTGGAATTTGCGGTATCAAGTGGATAATCAAGGACATCAATTTGAGCATAAATGGCGATAGAAAAAGTAGTTCAAAGGCAGCACGTGAGTGACTTTGGACATTGGTAATCAATAACTTGTGTTGTTTTTGTTAATTTCGCGCAAAGCTACACGAGGGCTATCTG
>NW_013665611.1:2825140-2828241 GCF_000517525.1 Limulus polyphemus
AATCTATTCATATGTCAATAAAACGGCAATAACCACAGTTTAAATTTTCGAGAACAACTTCAACAAACAGTTGACAGTGATCTTATTCTTAATATACACATGTTCTGGCAGCTGACAGTGATCTTATTCTTAATATACACATGTTCTGGCAGCTGACAGTGATCTTATTCTTAATATACACATGTTCTGGCAGCTGACAGTGATCTTATTCTTAATATACACATGTTCTAACAGTTGACAGTGATCTTATTCTTAATATACACGTGTTCTGGCAGTTGACAGTGATCTTATTCTTAATATACACGTGTTCTGGCAGTTGACAGTGATCTTATTCTTAATATACACATGTTCTGGCTGGAAAATCTTCCGTAGTATTTTGTCCAAAAAAGTATTAATAAGGTTTAGTAAGAGATTTCAAAGCCAAAATGTAACATTACCTTTTGGTATTAACATGATTCCCTTGTGTTTCCACAAATCCGTGAACATTCCAGACTTGTAGCTTATGTTTAGGAGATGTTAACAAAAAAAAGTTTTACAAGGACATATAAATCAGCCAGTATTCTGTATTAAGCAAGAGACTCCGATGTGCATTGGATCAATCATCTTATGAGAATACTCTGAATAGGAAGAATTACATAAAACGGAACAATATTTGACTCAAGGGGATGAATAAAAAATACACGAGTGTTATCACAATTTCGTTTTAAAAAGCAGAATTATACAAAAGTGTGAAAAGTCCGGCACCTAATAATTTAAGTTGTGTGTAACACAAATCCAATCATTGTTACACGGAAAGTGACAAAGTTAACTCATCTTGAAGTTGAAAAAAAGACTTTCCAAGGTGTTTGCCAAAGCAAATGCAATATTAATTCGAGGATTCAAGCCTCGCAATCCGCTGCCACACACACAAAAAAAAACTACATTTTGGGGCTATGGGTGCGTTATAGGAGCGACAGTCTAATCTCATTATTCGATTAATCAAAACATGGCGGTATGTACTTTTGATTAACTGCCTTTCATATAGTCTATGAGTTCACAATTATAGACAATTATCCACAGATAGCACCCGTATATAGAAAGCAGTGTAATTCCAATTTGTTGGGTTGAATAGTAGAAAATATTTACAATCTGTTTAACATTTGTCCACTAACCAACGGTGTATAGCGTTATATCAAACCATACACTGTATCGATGTTAAAAATGGGAGTATCTTTAAAAACTTAAGAAGCTGTCTTCCGTAAAATAACCCTTAAGAACATTGTTAAATAACTATTTAAGGTATTTTGTGTCCAGCGGTCAGTTTACGGAGTTACAACGCTTAAATCCGAGGTTCGATTGCATACGGTGTATATAGTACAAATATCCCAGTGTATAGCTTTGCGCTAATTAAAAAACACGAAATATATCTTGTGCCCAAGGAAGTGTATACTAGTATATATATATATATATATATAAACTTCTTTTCTTGCAAATAGTCTGCTTTAAATATTCTTGTACAATTATTACCTGTAATGTTATTCGTGTATAAAATTATTTCTAATACATTTACTCACGTCTAAACTGTATTGTAAAGCTATTTTTGATCAATGTGTACGTGAATATAAATAGAAGGAATTGGTTAAAAGTTTTTGTTTTAGTAACAGTTTTCACTCATGGCTCAGTCTTATCATTTTGAAAAAGCGAATATTGAACACAAAACCTTTGGGCTTTACAAAGATAATTTTGTTGCTATTTAACTTAATCGATACACATGCTTCATTTAATGAATTGGTTTCAAATCAGAAACAGTTTTTATCAGTGCGGTTAAAACTGTTCCTCGTTCATATTCCTTTTTTATTATTTCAAGTTCTACTGGAAATTTAATGCAGTATGGTAAAGTGATTGAAAACTGTAAACTAAATATACATAGCTTCACGAAAAAGTATAACGCCGTTATTTTTTTTTTACTCGTATAACTTTTCGGCTCGAAATTAAAACTTCATCATACAGTACATTTATCAACGGCACAGCGTTGTTTTTGTTATGAAGATTACATTAAAGATTTGAAAAGAAAACTCACTTTTTCATAAGTTGGGATCTTGGGAAATAAAGAAAGATAATTGAAATAATAATATATTAAAAGGATATGCAAAATAAGACACGTGTACATTGTATTTGAAACGAAAGGTATGTTCGCTTACATAGCACCTAGCTGTACGTTTGATCCTGGTTGCCCTTAAGGTTTTTAAGTTTTATAAATAGGATGATGGAGCCCTTTCTTCACTGACTATGCATAAGGATTATTCATCGGCTCGCAACAAGCTTTAAATTTTCATGATTACGAAGTGAAGGATGTAAATAATGAATACGCTTAGTTACATTGTGTTTCATGTCTAGAAAACGCCATAGGTTAGATTCATAGCATCAATCTTCTAAGGCCGTTTTATTTTTCATATGTTATCAAGATCAGTTATTGGGAATACTACGCCGCCTGTTTTTGATTTTTTGTGTTTTAGTATTAACGTTCTTCACTTGTTTGTTGTCCATTTCCTTATCTAAAGGAAATTATGTAATTTTCTAACTCACGAAAAGGATGTTAAATTTAGTATTACAAAATACTCATTTAAACTTTTGACTTAATTATTGATCTAATAGATAAAAAGGCACATTCGGAATCCGATTTTTGTAGTTTTCTTTCTACTTTAGTTTATTAGAAAATTAATATACGTGTTATGGTTTAAACAAGCTAGAATGTCGCTCGAAATACGATATAGCAAAAATACTTATGAATATACGTGATCCAACTTTTCCGATTACTCCTACATAAAAAGTGTGGAGTGTGAGAGCTGTTTCAACGCCTCTGATGTTGACAGTAAAATCTCGTTCTTGTATTCATCTGTAGCTTGTTCTTTATTCGTCACCAAGAACCTCCGGTTTACTTCGAGTCGGGCCGATTGTGGCCTAGTGGTCAGCGTGCCGGACTGTGGGTTTGAGGTTCAATCGTTCGCACTTTGTCGACACTAAGAAAATAAATATAATTATAGTATTTTGGCACTTGTGTATAAAGTTAAAATCATAAATAATAATTACTAACGTTTAAAACGAGTACGACGACAACATAA
>NW_013665611.1:2828251-2830404 GCF_000517525.1 Limulus polyphemus
GGCCCAAAAGTGGTAGTGCAATTAAAAAAAAAACACAGTTAAAAACATTTTATTTAGGCCTATCTATGGCCTTCAAAAAGTTGACGACTCTACATGTTTCGATGTTACAACGTCATCCTCGGGAGGATGTAGAGTCGTCAACTTTTTGAAGGCCATAGATAGGCCTAAATAAAATGTTTTTAACTGTGTTTTTTTTTAATTGCACTACCACTTTTGGGCCGTGGGTGCGTTATAAAACGGTCACATCCCACTATTCGATTAGAGTTGGCGGTGCAAGGTGTTGACTAACTTCCTTACCTCAAATCGATTACTTCAAAATTAGGAACAGTTAGCACAGAAAGCCCTTGAGTAGCTTTGCGCGCAATTCAACAAAAAATACTTCCAAGTAATGTTACTGTTAACTTTCCTTTTTTGGATACACTGTTCTTTCACTTACTTTTCGTTATAATGCAATTTATATTATTTCTAACTTCACATTCAACAACGAAATAAATTGCATCCCTTACTCTGATCAATCATCCTTCAGTTTTCTTTACTACTTACACAAAGTGGTTATTTTGATTCAGGCTTTTACACATTGTCTTTTATCTTCCACTATACTTTTAAAAAAAATCACTATAACTGTTCTTCCAAATATTAGATCCGCGAATCACTTGTTGTTGTGAAGATTTGGTAACTATTTTGTTTATTCTTAGAATGCTACAGGCTCTTGTCAAGATATACCTCGAAGTCGAGAAAATTAGAATTAGACGTGCATTCAAAATGATTCGTGTTTGTGTGATGGGAAACTGTACAGCTGTTCAACAAATTTTAAAAAATTCTCTCATGAGAAAAACGTATTCTAAAAAAGAATGTGTAATAAATGTGCACATTTGTTTTACACGAATGAGTAGGAACTTTAGGACTTTGTAGAGCCGTGTATCACTTTGATGAAATACACTCTGAATTGAATGTTATTCATGGCGAAGCTCTCAAAATACACATTATTTATGATTCTGGGGCAACGTCAAGAAATTAATGTCGCATTTTAGAACACTTTCAGTTACCACCCCTCAAAAAACGTACATCACGTATAATAGTTAAACGTCACATTAGTGTAGCCTATATAATGTGTAAAGTTTAGTATACTTTAATCCCATACAGTGATGGCACACGACGAGATACACATTCGGCATGTGATGCTGTGTGAATGCAAGAAGGGAGACAACGTCTCTGTAGCCACAAAGAATATCAAAAATGTTTACCAAACTATTTTGAACGTTCGTAAGTGTCAATGATGGTTCAGCAAATTTCGTTCAGGTGACTTTAGCCTTAAAACTGTGACGGTAGGGACCGATGTGCTGGAATTGATATTGATGCTCTGTAGACGCTTATTGAGTCTAGCCCAAGGCAACACACTCGTGAAATGGCCCTGAAATTGCATGTCTCTTATGAAACACTGCGTAAACATCCAAGGAATATGGGAAAACTCCATAAAGAAGGTGTTTGGGTGCCTCACGAACTCTCCCATAATCATCGTTTCCAACGTGTGAACGTTGCTTCGTCTCTTCTGGCGCATAATGCGCGTGAACCAATTTTGGACAGAATTGTCAACGGTGATGAAAAATGGATTCTCTATGTGAATATTAAACTCCAAAAACAATGGCTCAGTCCTAGACAAAAACCACTTCCCACGCCAAAACCTGAACTCCACCCGCAGAAAGTGATGCTTTGCATTTGGTGGGGACATCAAAGGAGTAATTCATTTCGAACTCTTCAATCCACAACAAACTGTCAATGCAGAGATCTATAGTCAGCAACTGGAACGTTTAAATCAAGCCCTTCATCAAAAACGCCCTTCACTCGTCAGTCGGAAAGGTGTTCTTCTCCACGACAATGCACGTCCACATGTTTGATGCAACACAAGATTATGGAGTTGGGTTGAGAAGTTTTCCCACACCCATCATATTCTCCAGATATGGCACCATCAGATTATCATATTTTTCGTTCGCTGCAACATCATCTTAATGGGGAAAAGCATGCAAATGTGTAAGGTGTTAAAGAGGACATTGACATGTTTTTTGCTCCAAAGCCAGGTGATTTCTTTAATCAGGACAATAACAACTTGATTGTAAGATGGAAAAGCATAATCGATAAGAATGGAGACTATTTCA
>NW_013665611.1:2831137-2835360 GCF_000517525.1 Limulus polyphemus
TAGAGACGTAACAATATATTACATTGTTATTCGAATTGTTTAATTACTTCTGTTGTTAGGTAAAAGAACAAATTGATAGTTCGGTCTACTTAACGATGACAACATTTTTTTATTTCGTCAGCTTCAATATCCACAATTAGCGTAATCAATGTTCACTGATAGACCTAAGTTTACAAATAAACTAATTAAATTCTACTTACTTGCTGATTTAGTATCTTTGATTTCTTCGTCGAAACGCAAACTCGATATTCTCAGTACTGACTAAGTGGCTGATAGCAGATGAGAAACTGACTGCAATTAAAATCATGTACTGATAACTTATTAACAAACTCGCTCATACAAGAACGCTAACATAACTCGCTAAGCTTTAGAGAAAACTCCAGACATTAAGGCCACGCCTACCTTGTAACCTCAACTTTCCTTCCAGCTAAACAACAGTACAAATTTTGAGAAACGCTTAGATTAAAAAACAGCAACAAAGACTACAACAATATCATGGATGGTATACAGCCCAATAACTGACAAGGCAAAATCTCTTCGAGAGTATCAAATAAAACATCGTAATATGACTTGGATTGTTGTCAATACTCTGTTCTTAACTGGCCCACAACAAGCTTCAAATCAAATTACGAATAAGAGAATTTCAATAAGTATTTCACCTTTCTAGATTGACCATTTTATCAATATCGTGTAATGTTTAAACATTTTTTTTGCTTTATTTTCATCACTAAATAAAGTTATTATTTTTTTCGTGTAACAAGGCTTTTCTAAAATTTATGTCAACCACTTTTGTTCAGCGAAAATTATATATTTTAAATGCATTAAGTTTCATCATTTTGTAATGTTTTTCATTTTTATCTGAACATACTCAAAATTTTTTGTAAGATGTTAATACAAGATGACGCAAGTGTTGCACAGTGCCAAGATGTTTCAAAGCCCCGCCCTTACTGTGATTTATATCAGTCATTTCTGTATTTCTCTAACTGTCTCTTTTTCTTTTGTTGTAATAATTGTTTGGGATGTTATTAACTTGCAAGAACATGTCGTATATCAATGGTGCACATTTCATCCAACTGTCTTTGAAAAACAAATAATTGTGGTGTGCGACACTTGCATCAGCCTGTATATAAAATGAAAATAAAAAAAGTGTATAAATTCATCCGCATGAAATCAAAGTAGTAATCTTGCCTTCCAGCACGGCCTAAAAACCATCAAACTCGTGGCCACCACTTAAAGCGTTACTCTATAAAGCATTAAAGGTGAATTGCTACTACATTTGTAAAAGTATGGCCTGGTGGTTAGGGCGTTCGATTCGCAATCTGCGGGCCGCAGGTTCAAATCCATGTCACCGATCATGCTTGCCCTTTCAGTCGTGGGGACGTTATGGTGTGACTGTCAATTCTACTATTTGTTGATAAAATAGTAGCCCAAGAGATGGCGGTGGATGGTGATGACTAGCTGCCTTCCCTCTAGTCTTTCACTGCTAAATTAGGGACGGCTAGCGCAGATAGCCCTCGTATAGCTTTGCGCGAAATTCAAAACAAACCAATCCACTGCTAAATTAGGGACGGTTAGTTAAAATATCCGTCGAGTAGCTTTGCACGAAATTCGAAACAAACCAAACATTAATGAAACGTCGTTTAACACCCCATGCCCCCTAGTGGCACAACGGTAAATCTGCGGACTTATAACGCAAGAAACCTGGTTTCTATACCCGTGGTGGGCACAGCACAGATAGTCAATTGTGTAGCTTGGTGCTTAACAACAAACAAACAAATCAACGCCTCCATTCTCGTCACTTTATACATACCTATGTAATGCTTGGACTGCAATGGGCTTATCAAAACGTTTCACATAATGTCTCAAATGAACGTCAATTGTGTAGCTTGGTGCTTAACAACAAACAAACAAATCAACGTCTCCATTCTCGTCACTTTATACATACCTATGTAATGCTTGGACTGCAATGGGCATATCAAAACGTTTCACATAATGTCTCAAATGAACGTCAATTGTGTAGCTTGGTGCTTAACAACAAACAAACAAATCAACGTCTCCATTCTCGTCACTTTATACATACCTATGTAATGCTTGGGCTGCAATGGGCTTATCAAAACGTTTCACATAATGTCTCAAATGAACGTCAATTGTGTAGCTTGGTGCTTAACAACAAACAAACAAATCAACGTCTCCATTCTCGTCACTTTATACATACCTATGTAATGCTTGGACTGCAATGGGCTTATCAAAAAGTTTCACATAATGTCTCAAATGAACGATATTTTCCCCAGTTTTCAGTTCGTCTCTAATCCAGTTTGATCTTGTAAAACATCCGTTAGTAATTTTGATCTATATTTTTAAACAACGACAAGTGGATTGGCTGGTCATGCAACAGATGAGCTTTAGGCTCAAACTTTTAAGATATTGATGCTGAATTCGGATTGGTCACTTGAAACTGATTTTATATCATGTTACTAAAGCTGTTGTTGGCAGTTTAAAATTAGTGACAACGGCAGGTGATCTCAGTAGCTTTGTCAAAAATAACTAATATATATGAAACAAACGTATTAAACCGGAAATTATTTGTTGCTCATCTTTCAAAAATTATAATAATTATTACATTTAAAATAATAGAAACATATGTATAGTTCGAATATTTACATAAGTTATTAAGAATGCTCATAAGGCATAATACAGGATATTTTGGAATTATGTTATTATTTTTATTTGAGTTTCATAAGTCAAGATGAAAAAATAACGCAGTTACAGGAGCTCAAAAAAGTCAACTTTAAATTCATTTCTACATTACCTGAATACTACTAGCATGAGATCATGAGTTTAGTTGCTGTTTTTTAATCAGGAAAATGCAAATACACGAGCAAGTACCGTGTACTTTGTCTTATGTTTAGTTCTCAAAGAATGATGTCAAAGAAATGTAATATCAGAAGTATTCTTCTGATCTTCACATACTTTAGTAGGCGGGCGTGGCCTAATAGTTAGCATGCCGGACTGCTGATCGGAGAATCTATGGTACGCTTCTCTTTGCCTCAAATTTGAGCTTCGTACTTTAGAACCGTGGGTGTGTTATAAGAGTTACAATCAAACCCCACTTACCGATTATAGTAGCCGAATAATTGGCGGTGGATGTTGATGACTAGTCGCCTACCTTCTAGTCTAACAGTTCCAGATTTGGGGCTACTTGTGTAGATAACCCTTGTGTAGCTTTGCTCGAATATCATAAAAAAAACAAACTTCATAATTTTCCAAAATATAAATGACAATTTATTTCTCAGACACCAAATTATTAAATCTTTGTTAATACAGAGTATCGACAAATGGTTGTAAGCATCTTAAAACATAATTTTTAAAGAAAGAAAGACGAAGACATTCTGTAAAATATGTGTTGGTCTAAAAGTTCTAAAGTTGTATTGTTTAGCAGTGATAGACTAGCCACACACTGCCAACTCTTGAGCTACTCTATTACCAACGAATAGTGGGATTGATCGTCACATTATAACGCCCCCCCCTCCACAGCCGAAAGGGCAAGCATTTTTGGTGACAGGGATTCGAACCCGCGACCTTCAGATTACGGCTCGAGCACTTTAACCACCAGGCCATGCCAGGCCTCAAGTTTTATTTTGTTTCTTACCAGTTTTGGCCTAAAACATGATTTCATATTCTGTATAAAAAAAAACTGTCAAAATATTCTCCAAAAAAACCCACATAATTCTGTAGTCAAATCAAAGTCTGTCGCTGATAGCGTAAAAATGGCGGTTCGATCCCTGCGGTGGACCCAGCGCAAAGCATCCATTGTTCATCTTGTTACCTATTAGAATTTAAAATAGCCTGAAATTGAGTTAAATGATAATTTAAATTTAGTAGTTAAATAGCTGCCGATATATCTCCAATTTATGACATTTGCCAACAAGATTGATATACACAGTTTTCTTTGTTTTATACAAATGTTTTAATATACAGACAATAATACAATTTTCAATAACAGTTATTACAAACAACGATTTATATACAAAATTTTTATAAACTTTCAAGCAATATAAAGTCTTCTTTCTGGTCTGGAACTTCCTTGATATGTTATCGATGGTTCACGATGAGCGAGTTAATTTCGAGTAGATATAGGTATAATTCATTTAACAGGGAGCTAGCTAGCCCTGTAGTTCTCATTGATCACACGCTGATTACAGGTCGAGTTTCCACCGATGACG
>NW_013665611.1:2835615-2843238 GCF_000517525.1 Limulus polyphemus
TATCTGAAGTTTTCCGATTAATAAACGTTAATCACAGTTATAGCTTACAGAGCTTATAGCACACGAATTACAGCAACCCAGTGATAAATACTCTTTTTTTAGGCGTGTCGTGTTGGTTATATTTATAGGCGAGTGGAGAGTTTCTCGCAAACTCAGATTACGTAACAATTCTAAAGCTAATACTATCGTTTACGTACACACATATATTGTTGATTCTTACACTCGAGAATCTTCCACAACTTTAGAGAATAGGCGGGAGCAATACATATTTAACAGTATAATTTATGTACATTTCTAAATATAAATTAAACTTAAACAAACATCGATATCAAAATAAATGTAGAATAATAAATACGTCACAATTTTTGTGCTTAACATCAAATAAACAAACAACCGTGATTAACTAATTTCGACAAGTTTATCACGCACGAGTATTCGAACAATGCAATTACATACGTTTCTTCCTGTAGTTGGAAGCCGACAGTACTATTGGCACGTACTTCTTCCAGCAAGATGTGGCACCATTTCATTTTGCTCTGTGTGCTCTTGAGGCACTGGACAAAGTCTTGCTGAATTACGGGATTGACCGTTAAGGACTATTACCTTAGGCGCTGTGCTTTTCAGTCCTAAGACCATTGAATTTTTAGTTTGGGGACACATTAAGTCGACGTTTTAAATCCTACTTTCAATGTTTTTGAAAGATCGTGCCATGGATACAAATGATGTAATTCTATAACATAAGCTTGTCGATGTTTTGACAAATGGCGAAGACGCTAGCTGAAGTACAGTGAGGTCGACAGTCATCTAAAAAGAGTACGAAACATGAAAGAACGTTGATAATCATGCATTTTTTTGCATGTTACGATCTTTTATTCGTTTAAACAACTCATTACAATTTAATATGTATACAGCCATTGTATTCATTATCAGTATTGCTTTTGATTACTAATAGCTGAGGTGATTTTAGAAATATTGAAGATTTTCACTTAGTCATGGTATTTCGTTAAAATGTCTCCTAAAAGCAGCCGTTTCGAGAAACGTGAATAATTTTACAGTTATATTTTGAGTTCTCAATTAGCCCCCAGTAGCACAGCGCTATGTCTGCGGACTTACAACGCTAGAATCCGGGTTTCGATACCCGTGGTGGGCAGGGCACAGATAGCCCACTGTGTAGCTTTGTGCTTAATTCCAAACAAAGTTCTCAATTAACCAAGATTACGAGCTTATCTCTGTCTTTTTGAGAAACTATTACATTTGAAAAATATTGTTTGTTTTAGTGCAAAGCTGCGCAATCGGCAAACTGTACTGTGTCCGCCTCGAAGATCGAACATTCAATTCTAACGCTTCAAGCTTATTACTGAGCCACCAGGGGTACATTTAGAAAAGAAGTTTATAAACATCACAATAAATTATAATACAGATATATCACAATTATATCATACGATCTATTAGCACTAGATTTACATAAGTAACTCAACTTTATCGACTTAAATGCTCGTCCCACAACGCAAACAGATGTCGTCACAGGAACGTGGAAGTAATGTTAACAAATGATACAAGGAATTGTTTTTATACCAAACTCTACTGATAGACAATCTAACGAAAGTCGCGTTGTCTTTTCTAGCGATTAACTACATAAAATGATAACGTATTTTTTTCCTCCGCATTACTTTAATTTCCTTAATGTTTTCCAATAGTCACTGAATTCTTTCCCACTTTATTTAATTATTTTAGTGAAAGTTTACTCAATATTTCCACAGAAAATTTGCCTCCCATTATGAATCACTGATTATTCACGTGTTACATAAGGTCAATCTAATGTGTCCTCTGAAGGATTAGGTGATGCATCCAGTAGCAGTGTATTGATAAATAAAAACAAAAGGAATATTATATATAAACGCACATGAAAGTGGTCTTTTGAACAGCTACTCAGATACTATTGTTGTCAGCCTGTTACACCCAAGTTTTATTATAAACCTATAAAAAATTAACTTTGGTTTCAGTAAACGTGCTATTTTTCAGTCTGAGTAATACATATGATTTTTGTCAATTTCTAATTATATCATACAAGCATGTCAAAATCAGGGAATTATACAACAGAAATAGCTTTAATTTCCGAAGTTGCATAGACGCTTTAGAAAATTCGTATACACAAGAAGTCATTCGTAGAAAAAAAATTGCATTCCCTTAATTAGATAAAGCCTCTAATGTTCTTACAGTAACTCAGGAAGTAGCTGGTGCTTTGAGATCAATCTGGTCTCTTGAGAAAGTATGTTTCTTACGAAAATTGAAACAAAAAAACAAAGCACTAAGATAATAGGATTTTATTATACGTATGAGCAGATCAAACTAATCTTGTAGCTCGGATACTTTCCTGTTGGGATTCTGCTCTGTTCTTATTTTAAAATCCATAACTCGCGAGCTCATAGAGAAATATTAAACTTTTGTTGGAATAATATGATTATGGTGAAGCAGGAGGTTTTTAAAGTCTGTTCTTAATGAAGCTTTGAAAAACTGATATTGTAAAATTACCTAAATTTGAGGTATATTTTTGAGGTTATAATAAAATACAAAGTGTGAAACATGGCAATGATTTTATAATTGACCAACTTAGAGACTAATTAATATGACAGCGGGTTTTGATGGGTTAATTTTAGATTTATAATATCTAAGTATTCACATAATAAAACGTAAAAAGCCCTTGTTATGAAACTCATCCAACTAAACAGTTTATTAAATTACGCATCATAAAGAGATAGCTTAAAATAACCACATAATTTGTTGAAATATAACGAACAAGAAAGATAACTGTTGATTCAACTATTAATCAGTAGTACTTAGAGGTTTTATTTTTATTGGCCAACTTAACCCTAAATATTAGTCTGAAGCAGTAAATGTAAAGGAATAAAAGGTCAGACTGAGGTAGTTGCATCTAAAATTTTAAGTATGTTTTTGTATGGCATAAAAACTAAATAAAATGGAGTGGACTGTTTATTACAGTGTATTAATACCCTAAATCCCGTTTTTACATCATACAGGAGTGAATAACCTAGAAGTTAATAATGTATTTGAGTCAAGGTTATGTACCTTTTAGTTTGTTTTGAATTTCGCGCAAAGCTACACGAGGGCTATCTGCGCTAGCCGTCACTAATTTAGCAGTGTAAGACTAGAGGGAAGGCAGCTAGTCATCACCAACCAACCGCCAACTCTTGGGCTACTTTTTTACCAACGAATAGTGGGATTGACCGTCACATTATAACGCCCCCACGGCCGAAAGGGCGAGCATGTTTGGTGTGACGGGGATTCGAACCCGCGACCCTCAGATTGCGAGTCGAGCGCCCTAACACCTGGCCATGCCGGCCCCTACCTTTCAGATAGTAATACTCACTAGGACTGTAATCATGTTGAAAACGTTATGTTTTATCAGAATCTTAGATGGTTGATATTCATAATAATCCATCTGGCGTGATGCTCTCTAATTTACACATAATCATTTTTTAACACTGAAAATATTGCAAATTTTGCTATCGTTCAACTCACTCAAGAAAATTAGCTGTATTTTTTTAAATTTATTGAAACTATATTAATAAAACTCTCTATAAAAATATTTAATTTTTTTATCAGCCGCACCTTTAAGACTAAAGCTTTAGAGAATTACAGGGTGTTGAAAAACTAATTGAATAATGTGTGCAGTAATACACTTTAACGATATAATATCTTAATAACACAATAAGATAAGTAACATCATACATTCCTAATTTCGTCACATGTGCATCATTAAGTTCATTTCAATTTTGTAAAGCTTAAGCTATTGTTTTGGATATCTATGGCCTGTGTTAGACGAATTACTATATGCTTATAAAAACAGCTTGAAACGTGTTTTGGAACATTTGTTTGTTTGTTTTAGAGTAAAGCCACATTGGGTTATCTCCTATGTCTGCCGCGGGGAATGGAACCCAAGATTTTAGCTTTGTAAGTCCATACACTTGCTGTCCCACTGGTGGATGTTTTGGAATTAAAACAGTGGTTCCAATCAACATAGCCATGTCACTCGACTTTATTCTGTTGGAAACAGCTTAATCTGTTCATGTTTGAATATTTCTAACTAAAAATCATAAACGGTAACAAAGATGTATTTCATACAACACAGTATCCAAGAAACCATTAATGACAAGAAAGATGTATTTCATACAACACAGTATCCAAGAAACCATTAATGACAACAAAACTGTCTTTCATACAACACAATATCTAAGAAACCCATGACTTACCTAGATGACAGCAAGAGTCGCGTCATTATGTCTATTGCTAAATGTACAAAGCTAATTAAATAAAATACTTGAGCTTGAAACTAATATTAACATTAAGTCGTGAATCAACATCACAATACAGAGGAAAGTTGCAGACATTGGTATTGGCAAAATTAAATATGTATGACAAGTATGCATTCAACTCACAATTGATTGCATGTCACAAAATGTTATTGTATGTGAAATATATTGAACTTTTTACAGGGGATTTACATGTGAATCGAGCACTTACGTAAATTATAAACATAAAATTAAACACATTACTTAGCATGTAATTTACAGTGCATGTTTATTGCTTATCGCAGTCTTTTAAGTTTAAATTTTGATTTCACTGATGTAGTTTTACTATAGGTTTTGCTGTCATAATTCGTGTGCAGTTTTTAATACATGGAAAAACATTTGTTTCTTTGTTTTTAAGTAACAATTACAAAAGGTTAAACTGCTGTTGATCCGGGTGTGGCCTGGTGATTAGTGTCTCGGGTTACGGATCTAAGGCTGGAGCCATGGTGCCACTGGAAAATCTCAACGCTTTCAGATGTGGGCACGCTATGTAAGTGCCAGTAAATCCCGTTATTCGTTTTAAAGCACTTTTGGCGATTGGTTTTTCTAGCTTGTTAACTACCTTCCCTGGTCAGCAGTTCAAAATTAGGAACGGCTATTTTTGAACCTTAAAGACCTCCGACCTGGCCATTTAGCCCATGCCCACGAGAAGTGCTGTTTAAGTTAAAAACTTACAATTTTAAACTGCTCTATTTCACGAGCTATAGTGAAATTTTAAGTCATGTTTTATATATATGTAATTATCAGTATTTTAATTGTTTGTGGGGCACTCTTGCAAATCTTTAGTGCTCAGAACCACTTTCAGTAAATATTGGTCCAACATTACTTGCTTACACAGGTGCTTATTCAATTGATTCTGACGAGACATATGGTAATTTGCTTTTAAACATATTTTCTCTGTATTCACTGGTGTTATTTTTCCTAATGACCAAACAGACGTCAATTTCACCGAAGCTTCGTTAGAAGCTTCATTAATGTAAACATATACATATTATAAGCTCATTAGTTGTTTAAGATGAGTTGATTACAATACAACGAGTAATAGAGAGAGTTGAAATGGTTTTAATTAAAAACCAATATCCGACATTAGAATTAGTTTAATTATCCATGATTACAGATTGCTACAAATTATTAAAGAGGTCTAACTGTGTGATGAAATTCCCTTTACAAATCAGCTTAGCTAATATATGTATTTGCATTCTGACTGCATGGAGTAGAAACAGCAGAAAACCAGAAGGCATGGAACGAATACGCTGAAAGGAATAGTATTAATAACAGTAAGTTTCATAAGGTTAGGCGACGTAATTACACCAGTTACTCTGTACAGTAAGGTTCCTACGGTAATAGACAACACCCTATATTGATATATTCACACACGCCAGAGCCAGAAATTATAAAGTGTTTGTTGGTAATCGTACAGTGGAGACGTGTATCAGTTGGTTTCTTTTTGAACAGCTGGCACCAGAGCTTTGCCAACATCCAGCTATGTATGTATAAAAATAGCATGTATTGGCTTAGAAGATTTGCAAGTCAAGATGAAATTTTATAATAATGATACAGATACCAAAGAGATCCCCTAGTGGAAAAAATAGCGTCTTTATATCGAAGATTACATTTTATTGATTTGCTTCCAGGAAAATTACGTTTTCAATTAATAACAATTTGCGAATAAAGTCTTATGAGCAATATGTAGTATTACAATACCGAATAAAACAAATCTTATGCTGTCTACGCTCTTAATTAAATTGTTCCTGAACTGGTTGCTTAAATGTACAGATGTTACCCTGAAGTGATACTATATGAAGGCTATCCAAATACGGCCGTCTCTAATTTTTGAATTGACATAATAGAGGGATGGCAAATTGTCAACAGCACCCACCGCCAACTCTTGGGCTACTCTTGTATGATTTTCTGTGGTAACGGGACACGAACCGTGAATTATTGGATGCACAGTCCGGCACGTTAACCAGTAGGTCACTCTTAGCTCCATTTGTCTGGGAAGCACACATTCACAGATCTCAATTATATATTTAATGCTACAAACATATAGATTGGCCATGAATTTTTGTATCGTGTAATTTTGGCTCCATGTTTTGTCATGCTATATAATTTCAATGAAAGGAAGTACTTACACATAAACAGATGAAAATTTGAAACCCCGAAAAAAAAAATCATTGGCATTTTTACAAAATATGAACAACGTGTAACGTGTCTTTATAAAAATATAATATAACTTGTAAATGTATTGCAGTTTATTCTAGAAGCTTGCATAGATACCAGTAATGAAAATCCCACTAATGAAATCCAACTTGGCGATTGGAATTTCTAAATTAATATTTCACTAATATAGTTTCTAATTTTCAGAGTCTGACTTCAAAGTTAATTGCTTAGTCTATAAACATAAACATATACGCTAAATACCAATAAAACAATATAAAAAAGTGCAATTAAGTTTAGTGAAAGTCAAAAAGAATACAAATACATGTTTGAAAGTGAAAGTACAAAAATCTGATTTTTGAAGTTTACCTTGGGCCCACCCCCAGTGGCTCAAGGGCAAGTCTGTGGGCTCACACCACTTAAAACCGGGTTTCGATACTCGTGGTGGGCACAGTGCAGATAGTCCATTGTGTAGCTTTGTGCTGAACAACAAACAAACAAACCTTGGGGCCAATTTGTAATCCTAGTTATATTTATCATGTATTTTTCTCGAAAGGAAGGAAGAACTGAAATGAATAAGTTTGTATATTTGCATACAATTAATTGAAATGCATAGCTGTCAGTTACTAGTTCTTTTTCTGTGTTAACCCCAACAATAATTTGACTGCCTTTTATATTAAACCTTTCAACATTTAGGTAAAAGACACCGAGAAAAACAGATGAATCTTTAAAAAAAAAAATTCTGAGAAAGTTTCATATTTCTGATACACTTTACAAATTTCTATCATACGTGAGCAATGTGCATCAATAAAGTTCGTTTAAACAACAGAATATTTATCAGTATTCTACTAGGTAAGTTATCGCTGATTTTTTTTTTTTTTTAGTAAACGCACTAGTTTTTTTCTTATTCGAGATAACGAGTTATCTCCGCAATGAAAGTAACAAGAGCAAACTATAACTCCAAAGGAGGACAAATAATATTATCTCGAATAATCAATAATAATAGTATGTGTACTATGGAATGTTCTATGTAGTAACGCAGAAGACGCTAGCGAGGTGGGTGTGGGGTGAATGTGAAATGTCATTCCCCCCCCCC
>NW_013665611.1:2844238-2846643 GCF_000517525.1 Limulus polyphemus
AACGCCGTCCATTATTCTGCTTTTGAATTTATTCTAGATTTGACTTCCCTATATGTCTCACTGAACCCCTTCCCTCACCCCAGTTACAAAAGAAAAAAAACTGGAGCCAGGTCTGATTCTACATGATTGAAAGGTTGTTGGAAAAACTCTTGACTTTTGAAGCAGTTTTTAGGCACGTTATCTATATAAAACTGAAAAAATATAGGGAATATTGACTTTGTCAGAACGTCCTATCGTTTGATCGGAACACATCGGTTTTTGTTCTTTCAAAACGCAATTAATCTTTTTTTTCACAAGCATGATTGCAGGAACTTTATTTTCTATTTTTTAAAATAAACATGTTGGTTTACTAAGCCATCCTTGAAATGACTTATAACAAGTGTATAAAGAGTGAAATTTAATATTGTAAAGTAGAAGACGTTGTACAGTGCTTTAAATGCTTCATTAAATATCTTTTAATTGTATAAATGCAAAATGTTGTGTTTTAATTATTTATTTGATTTGAAAATTACACAAGTACCGATTATTCGCACTTATCTATTTTGTCAGTACGAATCCGAATTTTAACGTTTCAAGGATACGCTTGTCCTCCGCAGACATCGAACCCTGATTTTTAGAGTTACATAATCCTCATGTAACCGGAAATATCAAGGATGCGTAAAAATCACATATGACTTTGATTTTTTTTTCAATTTTTTGCGCTATAAAGTTTGGAGTACTTCACACCGAGATTGTAAACAAAGATAAAACACAGTGCTATCATTTTTCTCTTGTGAAAAATATACTTTTAGAATCACTATCACCCTAGCTAAAACTTGAAATTTATTGATTCTCCTTGGACATTGAAAAATGAGATATGTGAGTAGTAAATGCGGACGTGGATAACGAACACGTATTTTTCAAAGTAATATACAGCCCTTGTTATATGTTGTGTATGCTTCATAAATATTTGTTGAAACAAGTTGTCCATAATTCAATAGTAGCCTTCCATTATTAACCGATCCATACATCGTGTGAAAAACATATTGCTATTGTTCCTTTAAATCTGTATCAAAATAAAGATTTGTTTTTTAAAAACCCCAGTGGCTTAGCGGAATGACTTATATCGTCAAAAATAGAGTTTCGATATCCGTGGTGGGCACAGCACAGATTGTCCGATGTGTAGCTTTGTGCTTAGTTACAAACAAACACAAAATTTTGTACAATATGATACTTGTGATAATCTATAGAAATGAAGTCTATTGAAATGACGACTTCTCCCTGAATAACATAGTTCTTACGTTTAGTTTAACATCATAACTTATACATATATAAATTTAGAAAAACTTTCAATTCGTAGTCCCTGAGAAAGTGTAGAATTCCCTCCATAATTGCAGTAAATATTTTCCCTAGTATAAGTAAGGTCATATACTTGTGCAACTATTGAACTCCGCCTATACACGTACAGTACAATAAGGTCAAAAGTTAATTCAGTTGAGGCACGAGTTTTGTCTTTATAACTACGAACAATTTCTGTCCAGAAAAGAGAACACCAAGCTGGTCAACAACTTGATTACTAAGTATCACGCCAACTTCGTTAACAATGAAGAAAGACATCTTAACAAGCTTTAACTGGATCATGATGGACAAAAACGACGAATTAGTCGTGTTTCGGTTTCCAATAAAATTCTTAGGCTACACCAATGCAGTATATGCCAGTCGTAAATGAAGACGTCTTATGTTCTCATAAACAATTCAAAAGCAGTACTACATTAAATAAAATAGCACGCATGTTCTGAAAGTGGGTATTTTGTTTGGAGTTAAGCACAAAGCTACATAAAATTGGCTATCTGTGCTGTGTCTACCACGAGTATCGAAGTTCAGCGTTGTAAGTCAGCTGAAGTACCGCTGAGCCACTGGGGGCAAAAGTTTGTAAATCAGCGAGATCATTAATAGTTCATACGTAAAGAAATGTAAAAATTTCCAAACAACAATATCAAAAACTCTCCTTAAATCGTCTTCTTACTTTATTTATCTGTCTATTTTATATAATTATCTATTCATTCATTTTTTATTTTCAACATTATAATCCATTAACTGTTTCTAGTATGGTTGTCATGGTTAGTGGCTTATATGATCTCCAGTCTAATCACTATTTTTTTTTAACATACTAGTTACTAATGCTAATTAGTTTTACCCCAAGTGTCGTCTACTAATATTATGCCGTATTCTGGGAAGTCCAGAGACGAACTATGTTTTGGGGTCGTAAAGGCCGGGCCTAGCATGGCCAGGTGGTTAGGGTAGGGCACTCGACTCGCAATCTGAGGGTCGCGGGTTTGAATCTCCGCCCCACCAAACATGCTCGCCCTTTCAGCCGTGGGCGCTATAATGTGACGGCCAATCCCACTATTCGTTGGTAAAAGAGT
>NW_013665611.1:2846664-2848960 GCF_000517525.1 Limulus polyphemus
GCTTTGCGCGAAATTCATAACAAACAACCACGTAAGAAGCTTTTATTTTTATTTTTCTCGTGTATGATTCATGCCTCATTATTTTCGTGTTATTCTAGCTTATTGTATGGCATGACGAAGTATTGTAGACAGATCGGTATTACAGTCTTTGTTTATCTATCATGCTCCTGAAGTATCATTTTTGTCTATTTTTTTTCTCCAGTGTATTTGAGTATGCTTTCAATGGTGTAAGTGATGTTTTTGTTCTATATTAGGTCTGTTGGATAGTTTGATGTGGGCTAACTACGATGGTATTGTTTTGTAGTCTCTTAATACTATTCTGCCTTTATGCTTTTTATATATTCCCTGCATCTTTTTCGAGAGAACTATATTATAAGAGAATATGGCTGTGTGCTTGCAATTTTCTTCCTGCTTATTCTTAGTATTTATCATATTTATTTTAGTTGTTATCAAGTGTTTAGGACATCCATTGCAGAAGAAAGTTTGCAGTGATATATTTTTCTTCCTTCTTCTTAACACCTTTTGTATTATAAATATTGTTCATTTAGGAAACTAGGTGGTCTTTGAACTGTTGGGGTGGTTTGCTTTATAGTCGAGATACTTAGTATCTGTGCTATTCTTGTAAACTACTGTGGTACATGAGATATACCTCGGTAATCATCGCATTTAGGTTTGAGATTTAGTACATTTTTTTCCATTTAAATTGCGGATTGTATTCGTTGTTTTTTTGAGTTCTGAAGTCTTGTATGTAATGTGTAGTTATTTTACGAATGTACTATCAATACATCACAGCCAAATTCTGGGTTTTGGAGGATTTTTTTTTTAAAGATTAAAGACTGCTCACGTTTTATAGAAAAAAGTCGTTGCTGGAAATTGGACCAGAGATTCAACGAAGTTTATTGCAGCTTTCTCTAGTAAAAATAGAATGAAATGTATCATGGGTAAGATGGGATGAACAAATGTCACTGGTGTAGTAGTTCATTGTCCCAAACTGGATTTTCCACTACAAGACGATGACACTTAAGAGTTGATGTACTTTGACAGTAGACCATCACAGTTACCTGAAGAAGAGAAGAGCGGCAGCTGTTCAGGTCAAATTTTCGAGAGAGGGAGAAGAAGAATTCGTTACCCAACCGGGGGGATTTGAATCAAGGGAATAATTTTTATCTAGGTAGAGTTGTTCGTAAAGGTGATGCAAAGAATACTGCCATGAACAGTAAGGTTTTCCTTCCTGGAAGACCCGCCAAAAAAAGCTAGGAAATAATTGTTCTCTAGGCTCAACTAGAGTGGAATTGAGCTAAAAGCTCCCTGAGAAAATAGAAAGTTCTTATAGTGATAAATATTTTCTTTAAGTAATCATCCAGGATATCTATGAAAATACTGTAGATGCTGGAAGTAATATTATAGCGAAAACTGTTAAGATAGATGGAGTCCAAACAAAATCTGGAAGAACAAACGGTTCGTATAGTAAAAGATCATCTGACAGACAAAATTCACAGTGAAATTTAATAAAAATTAAAGAAACCTCATCGCTTCATAGTAACGATGGTAGATGGACTACGAGAAAGACTGATTAATAGGATGTTTTATGGTAAGTTGTATTCGAATTACAAATATGTACAAAATACAGGTAGCCGAGGATCATTAGTGAATGTAATCTACTTATACACTATCTGAACACAAAAGAAACATTTACTTTAACAAGCTATTATAATGAATAGTACAGGCAGTTGACGCCCAAATAAAAAAGTATGCCTAGAACACCCTTCAGTCAATGATACCCAGCAAGTTTGATGGGCGGATGCATGAAAAATTCTGTTAGGGACTGACGTTCATCCCATCTATCTTAATTTTCAAATATATGGTTGTCGTGAAAATATGGATATTTTATAAAAATCTATAATACTTTCATTCAAAACTCTCTTTTTGTCCCACAAGATCTCAATTTTTTACAGATGAAGAGTCAAAAATGCTCAATTAATCTCTTTCAATACCGAATACATCACAAAAGAATATACTCAGCGAGGCAAACTAAAGCGATCTTCCGCTATTCAGGAAAACATTAAGCTCATTCGTGTAGATAAAATTAGAGTTCATTGTGGTGTTATGAATGCCAGAATTATTTACGCGTACGCAATTAGCCTTAATATTTAGGTTTGATGTGCAGTAAAAAAGTACTTGCTTCCACAAGTGCTGAAGAAAAACATCTACTGCTGCTTAAATGTAGCCCCCCAGTGGCACAGCGGTATGTCTGCCCGTAGTGGGCAGAGCGCAGATAGCCCGTTGTGTAGCTTTG
>NW_013665611.1:2849624-2857441 GCF_000517525.1 Limulus polyphemus
AGCTTTGTGCTTAATTACAAAAAAACAAACTTAACTGAAAACAAGCCTTGTGTTCTTTTTTTTTTGCCCCCAAAAAGCCATGGTTTATTGGTTTAAAATAAACTACATTGCTAGACACTCTGTATTTATACATCTCCAAAAAGATTCACAACGAATTAATGCGAAATTTGTGATTGGTGTGTTTTTAGTAAAACAACGTGATTTTGTAATTTTCTACACACGCAAATATGTATATGTGTGTGCATACATACATATTTATATTAGTGTACAGCTGTACGAATGCGGACATGATTGAGACTTTAAATCACACCTAAACTACCTACAAAAACCACAAAACTCTCAACAGATGACATTTTACAAA
Organism: Limulus polyphemus; assembly: GCF_000517525.1. Lineage (NCBI taxonomy): Eukaryota > Metazoa > Arthropoda > Merostomata > Xiphosura > Limulidae > Limulus > Limulus polyphemus. Next base: position 2,849,986 of record NW_013665611.1, read on the forward strand.
CTTTACTTCATACTTATCCATGATACAACAACAACATTTTTCCCAACTTAAATCTGTATTCTATTGCGGCTCAAATATAACTTTACTACGGCTCAAAAACAACATTATTTAATACGTATCTATAAGTATGATATCCGTTGATTTTTTGAAACATTGTGGTCGCCTAGAATTTCTGAACGAACAACAAAAGAGTGTTAACGCGTATACTAATGTTCGTAGCAGCATTGAAATTCTCAGCGAGGAAGGCAGATGGCGCTGTGTGAAAATTATATTTGGAAATAACCTGGAAAGCGAACAGGAAGGCACAAGTGTTCTTCAAGTACACAAAGCCAGAGTCAATAACCCATATACAGTGCTAATAAAGACGTTACATTGATTTACATCGATCGGTGAAATCTACGATTTCTAGAATCTGAATCGCTTAAACGTCTAAACATCTGTTCGTCTTTCAGTGATGAGTCCATTGTATGTGTGTGGCGTTTCACATCAAAATGTGATAAGTGTGTGTCACGTTCGGAAGTTACGGACGAACACAATGTATCATAACTTGTGTGGATACTCTGTAAATATATATATATATATATACATATACTTATATTCACTTCTATTTCTTTATTTACGAACCAGCTAAAATGCAGAAATTTCTGTACATAAAACATGTTTCGAAAAGCAACTGGTCAAATGTACACAGTGACATTTCACTAATTCGCCACAAAATGATTATGTGATAGAGACAAAGTACAAAAATCACTGAGATGTATAAAAATATTTGAATTTAAGTTTTTGTTTCACATCAATAATAAGACAAGCCTTGGCTTAGGTGAAAAAACAATATTATGAATTGACGAAAAATTAAAATAAAATAGATTAAAAAACAAACACTGGTGTTTGATTTGTGAAGTCCAAATTCCAGTAAACATATATAAAATGAAGTTTTACTAAACATTTCGATACTTGTAACACATTTTACTGAATTTATCATACAAGGCAGATACCAAACAGGCCCATAATATAACTTAGTACAAGTTATCAATTCATTTTGCTGTAAAATATATTTAGTCAAAAGCCAGTTTCATATTTACATTACCTCTTGAACAAAAACATTAGTTATCAATAATCTCACACGTGACGCGTTCGTTATATCTCATCAACCAGCCCTCAATAAATAGTGTTTTAAAATGTTTGTAGGCACGTATTCAAAATGTTTTAAGTTTTATGATATTTAATGAAAGTCGTTTTCAGTGGTATTTTTGCCATCAATAAAAGTATAAGATATTCATTTCATGTACAGGATGTCCGGAAATTACGTCAACATATTTACGCACAGAAGTACACAAAACATCGTTATCATAGACATCAATAAATTACGTTTTCATTTCAGCTGGTGAAATGCAAGAAAATTTATTAAGATAACAATAAATAGAAAATATAAACTTTCTGTTTTAGTTAGTAAATGTTAATAGTCATTTGGTAAATTCTTGTTGTCAGTTGGAGAAACTAAGAACAAGTTGGCAAAGTTTTGTTGTCAGTTGGAGAAAATAAGAACAAGTTGATAAAGTTTTGTTGTCAGTTGGAGAAACTAAGAACAAGTTGGTAAAGTTTTGTTGTCAGTTGGAGAAAATAAGAACAAGTTGATAAAGTTTTGTTGTCAGTTGGATAAACTAAGAACAAGTTGGTATAGTTTTGTTGTCAGTTGGATAAACTAAGAACAAGATGGTAAAGTTTTGTTGTCAGTTGGATAAACTAAGAACAAGTTTGTATAGTTTTGTTGTCAGTTGGATAAACTAAGAACAAGTTGGTAAAGTTTTGTTGTCAGTTGGATAAACTAAGAACAAGTTTGTATAGTTTTGTTGTCAGTTGGATAAACTAAGAACAAGTTGGTAAAGTTTTGTTGTCAGTTGGATAAACTAAGAACAAGTTTGTATAGTTTTGTTGTCAGTTGGAGAAACTAAGAACAAGTTGGTAAAGTTTTGTTGTCAGTTGGATAAACTAAGAACAAGTTGGTAAAGTTTTGTTGTCAGCTAGAGAAACTAAGAACAAGTTGGTAAAGTTTTGTTGTCAGCTAGAGAAACTAAGAACAAGTTGGTAAAGTTTTGTTGTCAGCTAGAGAAACTAAGAACAAGTTGGTATAGTTTTGTTGTCAGTTGGATAAACTAAGAACAAGTTGGTAAAGTTTTGTTGTCAGTTGGAGAAACTAAGAACAAGTTGTAAAGTTTTGTTGTCCGTTGGATAAACTAAGAACAAGTTTTCATTCCATCTACTAATATATAAACGTCACTTGACCATGTTTTGTATATTTGGTGTTCTTTTATACTTTTCAAAGAAGTATCTCCACTGTTAGATAAATATGTAATAGTAACATACCTAGCAACATTCTACATACATTTTACAATATGTTCATTATATGTTACATTATCCTTGGTGAAAATGCAACTTTACCAAGTTACTCCTACATTTTATCAATTTCTTTCGAAAAAGTTTTATGAAAGGAGATTACTTAGTTGATAGTTGACTGAAGTCATCAGTTGATTAATTTACACCAAGATATCAACTGTTTTATTTCCCAAGTTTAGCTGGAGGATTAGAATTGTATTTTTTGTTAGGTGTATTAAAAAATCATAATATCGCATACTTTAGGAATTTTTCAAGAACTCTGTTGTATTAAACTGAATTTGATTATACGAATTTCAATAGTGGTACAAAGGAAGTTGGTTAAAAAAAGCTACCACACAGAGTTGTGTTCTCAAGCGAAAACACTACAGAATAGGTTTTATGATTCTTTGATAGATAGCTTAGGAAGAGTATTCAGATTGAGCTGACTGTGAAATGGGCGGCAAATGCCTATTAGAGAAACACTTGTTGAAATATATTAGTGGCTATACAATCTTTTTATGTAGCTCAAGTGTAGAGGACGACGTTCCGAAAGTCTTTCGCTTTTAGTTTTCAAATCGAAGACGAAAGCCTTTCGAAACGTCAGGTTTAATATCAGTTTCTTAAAACTAAAATCTGAAATTTTCCACTTAATATTTACGATATTGTTCATTTTCATGGGATTATGATAAGGTATAATAAGTATTTGACGTCTTATGAGATAAAATGTTAATAGTTTGGAAATACAATACGATATGTAGCCGTTTTTCAATTAGAGCATTGGCATACCATTTATGATTAGGTTAAGACATATATTAAAAGATTATGAAAATGTCTTTAATATTTGAGCATAACGACCACATAAAGTTTTGCAGTAAAGTCATCGAGATATTTTAAAAACTGGATCTTTCTTTATGTCGCAACGTGAATTCTTTTCCAATTTTTTACCCCTAGTAGAATCTATTAGATCAACGTCTGGATGCTAATTTTTGCCTTTCCAGCAAAACCAACAGTTTCAGAGTGTCTTAAGATAGTTTATTTCCTTGTCATCATTTGTTAAATACAGTGGACATTCTGCTGGCTCGAAACTAGTGTGATATGAAAGCTTGCTTGTAAAGAAACACGAGCGGCTATAGCTTGGCGAATGAGAAGTATTTATAGAATTATAATTTGTCGCGAAAAAAGACTTCTTAGGGTTCCCAAGAAACATTTCTCGTGCTTACTCCTTGAAACGTATTCTCTTGTTATTTGGACACGACAATATTTGTCCAATAATATCAATATGCCGACTAATCTGAACTAGTTGTCCTTACTCTGAATATTGCGTTCTGTCCAACAAGTCAATTGATTGGAACTAGTGTCCACATTATGAATTTTGCGTTTTATCAAACAATATCAACAGGTCAATTGATCTGAACTGGTATCCGTATTTTGAATACCGTACATTGTTTAACAGTTGAGGATGTAAACTTCTTGCGCTGTTGGATGTTCAGAGAAAACTGGCGCTACTGCTACTACTCTCAGAACATAATGACAAGGTCTCAATAATGTCACTCATGTCGGAAGAACTGCTAGATGTGGTAGCATGGTCCAACTTGCCTGGAGATAAAATACTGCTATATAAATCACATTCTACAAAACATACAGGTCATTAAACATTCAGTTTCTTAACAGTTTTCTTCCTCTGAACTGAGCTGAAAACTTTTCATTTTAGTATTTAAACTACTGATTGATAAAAAATCAAAGTAATGACATGTGATGCAATATTTTTAACAGTTAGCAAGTTACACTTATTGAAAGGCTATCTGAAACTAAACAATACATAATGTACGTTTTTTCCCACAAAATAAAAAAAAACAAATCAACTCAATAGCCCATTTAAGTGTTGTAAAATTTCAAGACAAAATTTGGAAAATAGTAGACTTAAAGTTCAGGAAACAACAGTGTCTTTGATTAACTTGATGTTTAATCGTGGGTTTCGCTTTTTTTTTCATATAGTTTCCAAGCACAAGAAACATTAGAGCAACAAAGCTGAAACTAACTATACAATAAACTAGTCGGAATGAAATGTTCAGAATACTTGCATGAGGGTTTACTGGTGAAATGCGACAAATGAAAAATAAGTTTAAACTGCTTTACATGTTTTATAACATATCTATTAAACTTTCAAAGCATGAGTATTTAATTTATCGTGTTTATAATTCCCTTTCGTTGTTTAAGCTAACTTTGTAGTTTTCAAGGTTGATATCCAATTATAAAAACCAACAAAGAAAGAAACGTAAACACTAGGGCTTCAAAACGTACAGCAATATTTTAATTTTGTGAACTTAGAAGCATGCGAAGAGATAAGAATATATAAATGAACATATAAGTTCACGGATATACAGCGTTAGGAATGAACCAAACAAAGTACTTTTTTTTTACCTGCTGTTCCTAAACATCTATTACTTTCTGATGAGATCTCTTGCGTAGAAGCGCGTTTCCCACATTTTTCTATTTCTGTCTGGACAGAAAGAACCTTCTGTGCTGAAACACTCTTGTCTTCATGTTGCGTTCTAGGAAGCGATCCATGAATGCAAATGGAATCTACAACGTTACTAGATGGAAGAACTCCTTCACGGAGTGTACACGCCGTTCTATGAGAAACTGAAGCTTTTACCCAGCATTCATTACTCTTGGACTTGAATGGAACACTGCGAGATCTTTTAACGATACTTGGCTGGCTGCAACCGTCTCTAAGAGACATTTTCTGACTAGGACGAGGAAGTCCACTGAAGTCATACTCCGACATTAAGGGATCTTCGTCATCTATTAGACAGCCTGCTGATCTACTAATGCTGTTTAGAGAATGGGCATTTGGAGAAGTAGGAACTGACGATGAAGATGAGAAATCATCAGTTCTAAATAACTTCCTCTTATTTCTTAAAGCCAGTTTAGTGAAGAAAGAGTACTTCTTTCTATAAATAGACTCAGAAGTTTCAAAATGTTGTGACGAATCACCATGATTTTGTCTTCCTCCAATGGATTTAGATCTAGTCCTCATGAATACTTTCTTCTTTAAGTTACCTAATGAGTTTGAACGATTAGTCCGAGATGGGATTTCTGTTGAAAAAACATCTTTTTGGCTTACTGGATTATAAAATTCACTTTTCTGTGCACGTGAGTACGATTTGGAAGTGGAATCAATTTCCTGGGCTGAGTCATAATCCTTACTGGGTAAAATAAAGGGCAGAAAAGGTTTCAGAAGCAAGTTTTCGTCTATATTTTGTGACGTCTCGGAAGAGTTAATGAAGACAGATTTATCACTGACGAGATCAAAATTTGATAATGAAGGAATTGAAACTAATGACTTCCACGAATCTGCAGGTTCCATTGGCAAATAATTGTCATTGGACGAGTTAAAAGAGTGGGGTGTTTCGTTTTGACATGACATCATTTCGTAAACACTTTCTTTATCACGCACCGAAGAGGAGATAATTTTTTGAGATTCAATGCCAGTATTTAAGTCTGAAATATCTTCATATTCTTTATGAGAACGATCCGAAATTACTTGTTCAATGTTGTTCCGAGACAAGCCATGAGGATGGACTGCGACAGGTCCATTGTCACTACGCAAACTAAATGTTGGATTATCGAGACAAGGCTCTAAACATTTCAAGTTAGCATAATTTGAAAAATCGTCAATGAGTTTGCATTTTTCATCTCTTTTATAACTTCGAGGTTTCTGAAAATTTACGTAATTGATAGAAGCGTCAAAAAGATGCAAACTTCCCTTGGCTGAAGTCAAAACGTTTGCTGTTTCTACCGAACTTTTACCATCTTCTGTTTCAGAAGGCTTTGATTCATTGCTTTGAAACTCTCGTAAATCAGAATTCAAAAGGACGTGCCTTTGTTTTCCGTTCAAAAAGAGTACTTCAGTTGATCTCTTCGTGGGTTCAGTACACACAGGACCTAGTCTTGTTTTATCTTTGGATTCACACTCATGTGTAACAAAACCTGCAGAACTGCTCCAATTTTCCAGTGAGTTACTTCTCCAGAAAGGAACCAGGTTTCCTGTCCATAATAGCATTCTTTGGCAGTCACAAAATTGAATCTTGAGATTTCGATCTAAACTCTGTTGAAGTGGTTTTGAGTGGTCACCATTTTTGGAAAAATTACACGTGCAACATACACATGTAGGAAGTTTAGTAGTTTTCTCTCTCAGAACATTTTCCTAAAAAGAAATAAACAGACTGAAAAAATCTGGCGTAATGAATTCAGCTAAACAAAACATATATTTATATATATATTCCATTTAATAGCGTCGTGCTGGGTATTAAAAGAATTCTGTAACAAAAAACATCTTATTGTATAAGTTATCTAATCAAACCATTTTACATGCACGAAAAAAGATAGTCAAGTCATAATATAGGAGTCAGTCATATAAAAATGTAATATAAAAAAGAGCGAAGTTATATAAAAAGGCAAACACTGTAAAGATGTAATATAAAAATAAGTTAAACCCAAAAAATATTGGGGAAATTTTTATATTCATCTAACTGCTTTGTTTCAGGTACAGTATGTGTATATATATTGTGTGTGTGTGTGTGTGTGTGTGTGTGTATTTATCGGTGTGTAGAAAGAATAACAAATGTTTATTAAATTCAAGAGTTGTGGTGTCCAAAATTTTAATAAAAACAACACATAGTGATATCTGATAAAATAATCTTACATGTGTAACAAGAGTCAAGTTAGACTAAAGGGATAAGCCACATAAAGCTCTGGAAATGTGTAATGTTTTTTTAAAAGGGGGGTAAGTTAAACTAGAAATAATTGGGGAACACTTTTTTTGGTTACAACTGGAAGCAGCAGTAACATATCTATTTATGAGACCTATTAGGCAAACTGCAATAATTATTTTTTCTATACTTAAAAATGTTCATGCACAGTGGTCAGATTTTCTTATGACATATGTTTCTTATTTAACAAACTGGCCCGGCATGGCCAGGTGGATAAGGCACTCGACTCGCAATCTGAGGGTCGTGGGTTCGAATCCCCGTCCCACCAAACATGATCGCCCTTTCAGCCGTGGGGGCGTTATAATGTG
>NW_013665611.1:2858419-2861606 GCF_000517525.1 Limulus polyphemus
CCCTCGTGTAGCTTTGCGCGAAATTGAAAACAAACCAAACCAAACCTAATTTACACAAGTTACAAAAAAATCATCTCAAAATGAAACAGGTAAAATTGATGGAACGACGTCGATGATATAAAAATTATAAGAACTTTATTGGTATTATATGACTTACTCTGATTTTACGAGGAACGTCATAATGTTGCGTAGTCAATAAAGGCACCTGTGAACTCCAAGCCTGGTTTCTCAGTTGTTTCTCCTGAAATGGTAGTTAAAAACAAAATCTAAATTGTTATCGTACAAAAATCTATTAAACCTATTATACTTCTTCATCTTCCCATGGAACTCTGTTTTGAGCAGATTCATTTATATTAGCTAGAACTGTTTTTCATTAGATGCTTATTAACAACATACGTAACTCGACTTTCAGTAATTTCCGAGTTTGTTTTCTAATATTATTTAAAATATTTACTGTTCAAAATTTCATCACAATTTCATACAGTCCACATTCAGTTCTGGTTTAATATTTGAGTTAGAAGTTTGTTATTATTTCTTAACGTGATTTTTGTCCTAAACAGAGCTGACGTTTTTAAAATATATCAAAGAATAATTTCTACAATTGTTCTCCTGAAAAACGGAACGAAGACGATAGTTTTGATTATTTTTAATGTGGACTTTAATTTTTACTCGTATTTTGTTCTCAATAAACAAATAAAACGAAAAATACATCCATCAATGATTCAGCCGACAGCAATTTGCTGCATTATTTACCTTGTCTTTGTCATCATGAAGAATAGGCTTAGGTACTGCGTAATGAACGTAGGGGCTATCTGTAGATTTTTGTGACCTCAAGATCCCCACATTTCGTCTTTTTTGTCTAACAGGGCTGTCATTAGGTGAGCCTGTTATATCCATTTTAGGTGTTGATCCAAATAATTTTCCTACGCTGTTAGATGAATCTTTTGGTTTGTTCAGTTCATCTATTGGTCGATAGGTACAAGAACAAGAGGCACTTCTTTTGTGCACACGAGGAATAACGTCATTGGACCAACATTTTTCTGAGCTTCCAATGATTGAACTCGTATGCAAATTATTAGCCCACTTGCCTTGCTGCTGAGCACTAGAAGTTACAACACCAGAAATTTCCTCTTGAATAGGAACACTTCTCCTTATGAGGAGTTTTGGGAGACTGGGTGGTTGTTTTATCACGTGAGTACCTCTTAGTTTTCCGTATACGTTATCGAGACAGTTTTTTGGTAAAGAGTATTCAGAACCACTGCTACTGGCACTACTGCTGTGACTACTCTGGGAGGACATCGAAGATCTGTCGGAAGGCCGTCTCTTACCGCATCCCACGATCACAGTATTCCCTTGGAAAGTAATTTCTTTATTTGGGGACCCTGCTTTTATATTGGGACACCAGTGAGAAGCTAAAGCACTATTCTCGTGTCGCGTTTGTAGAGAGGAAGATGTCAGTTTGTTTGATGGACAATACTGTCGTCCACACTTATCACATTGATTGGCGTTCCTATGCAGTAACATAAAAAATTGAAACATTTGATGTAAAATCCAAAGTTTTTGGAGAATAACAGCTTTTATGTACTTTGAAATGTTATTAAGTAAAAAAATAATTCATGCCATTATTCCTAGCGTACACTAAAATAATATCGCTGACATGTTAATTATTTTGTTGAAATTAAAAAAATAAATCCGATTTCTCATTTTACAATTGATTTTCTTAGAAAATTTCTTAAGAATACCTTTTTTTTCAATTAAACTTACCAGTCTCTTTCTATATCCAAAATATTCATGTTCACATTGGATTCCAGACTTTGATTTAAAATTTGTGGTGTTTGTTCACGGGAATAGCCTAACGCTAAAGAAATTGTTTGTGCACTCCCCACGTCGCTATCCTTGGATATAAATGATGCCGTGAACGGAGATGTTAACGATGGACATCGATGATGGGTTTTACACGTTGTACTAGTGGGATAATTTTCATTTCGCGTTAGAGAATCAGAACTGAATCGAATGTTTTCGGAACAAGCATCAGAAGTACTACCATCAGAACCCGAGCTGAGAAGAGGCTGATTGGATTCATTCCTGTACTTTTCAGAGTGTCTGCTCATTGACTTGGGTTGTAAAGATCTTCTAAACGAAGTTTCTAAAAGTAAAAAAAAAAAAAAAGAAGTCCAAATGTTACGTAAGATTTCACAAAACACTGATACTACCTTATAATTAAGAAATGTTCCCTTCAAACAATATAGAATGTTATAATTCATCTTAATTTGTCACTTCTGTTATATATGGTGTAGTAATACTAATTAACTCTGAACTATGACTAGTAATTCCATATAATTTTACAGATCAGCTCTTGATTTAGACTATTATTCACACATCCTCTATCTTTGTACTATGGTGTATTCAGTTTACTAATGTAGAAAGACTCGCACTAAAATAATAAGTCATGGACACAAAAGTTGTCAGATTTCATGAAATATTTGATTGAAATACCAGAATTGGCTCTAGCTGTTGGTCTGCTTCTACTCGCAAGTTTTCCCCTAGAGGCTAAATCGAAGGCTTCAGAGAGATCTGCTGTCTGATTGGTCAATAGGATAAAAAGACCTTCGCCTGTCAAAAATAAATGTGTATATTACTAGTCTCAGGAAGTTTGTATTTCTTAAGGAAATCTCTTTAAAGTTGATTATGTTTCTAAGAAAAGAAACGAAACGGCAACGACTCAGTTACAAGTGTAAAAATAATAATAAATTTATCCCATCATGGGTATGGTTAAAGTCACCCTGCAAGTATGGAATGGCAGGTATGGTTAAAGTCACCCTGCAAGTATGGAATGGCAGGCATGGTTAAAGTCACCCTGCAAGTATGGAATGGCAGGCCTTTCCATTTTTATTTGGTGTAGAACTATAAAAAAGTTTAGAATTTAAATCGAAAAAGTAGACTATGATTTACTTTCTAATTTATTTAAGCGAAAGTTCAGCAAAATGCTTTGATCTTCACTGTTCTACTGTACAAAAAATCCAGATAATTAGTATTAATGATTGAATAGAGTTGTTTAAACATTTGTTTAACAACAAGTAAAAGCTTGGAATGGTCTATTCTTTCATTGGTGGTGTGTCCAGAGTCACTGATGAGGAGTGGAATTCTCCGAAACTTGTCTGGCACACAGACACGCCCTCAATGAAAG
>NW_013665611.1:2861778-2866021 GCF_000517525.1 Limulus polyphemus
CGAAACTAGTCTGGCTCACAGACACACCCCCAATGAAAGAATAGACCATTGCAAGCTTTTATTTGTTGTTAAACAAATGTTTAAACAACTCTATTCAATTATGTACCAGCTTCCTAGTGTCGGCTAAGGCTAACAATACGAAGAATTAAATTGTGGCGGAATGCTACAGGTTCTTCAAATACCTTTAGAATGATAGGTTTCCTTTTTTTTTGTGAGTGTAAAACACTTAAATACACCATTTCGAGTATTATGATTGTTTTTTGTTTGTTTTTTTTAGTTTCGCGAAAAGCTACTCTTAGGCTATCTGCGTTAGCCGAATCTAATTTGTAAATGGTAGGCTAGAGGGAAAGAAGCTAGTCAACATCACCCGCCGTCAACTCTTGGGCTACTCTTTACCATCGAATAGTGGGATTATCCGTCACATTATAAGATCTCTCGGTGATAAGGGCGAGCATGTTTGGTGACAGGTGTTGATCCTTTTGCGAGTCGAATGCTCTGATAACCAGGACACATCAGGCCAAATTTTAATGAAGAATAGTTTAGTAGTTTGTTCCAACATGAATATCTTCATCAATATACAGCGAAACATCTGCTTCCAGAGAATGCAAAATTATACAAGTGAAACAAGAATTACATTAAAAAATACAGTAAGCGCTCCTTACAACGAGCCCAATTCTTATGATGTTTCGTTTGTTTTTAATTATGCACAAAGCTGCACAAGGGCTATCTGTGCTCTGCCCACTACGGGCATCGAAACCCGGTTTCTAGCGTTGTAAGCTCGCAGACATACCGCTGTGCCGCTGGGAGGCCAATTCTTACGATAAAAAATATTAATTACTAGTTTTTACATGTTGTTAAATGCTTTTATAAATATTGATTTAAAAGTCTTAAAACATTAGATTATAATAGCTTATTGTTTTCAGTTTCGATTAATATTCTATGTAAGGTCATTCAAATCAATCAATTTATTTTAAGCACAAAGCTGCAGAATAGGCTATCTACGCTGTGTACACCGCAGGATCGAATCCCAAATGATAGCGTTTCAAGCCTTCCAGCTTACCACTAAGCTACCTGGGAATCACATACCGGGAATTGTGGTTAGAAGGCAGTTAGTAACGCATATGGAAGGATACAATTGTATAAAATGATATGTGCAATACATTAACACACGGCACATTTGTGTTTACAGTAAGTATAATAATAATGCCTTTAATATCTACTTAACCTATTCCCAAACCATCTAACAAAGTTTATGGTTCATAAACTGAAGCATCATACCAGTAAACGTTTCAACTCGCGATAATTGATTAACTGTGACTCTAATGTCAATTCCCCAGTGTTAGAGCGGTTGTCTGCGAACTTAAAACGTTAGAAACCGGGTTTCGATACCCGTGGTGGACAGAGCACAGATAGACCATTGTGTAGCTTTGTGCTTAACTTCAAACAAACAAACCATTGTGGTAAGTTAAGTGTACATTTTCACCTTTTTTTCTCCGAGATATTTGAAGAGTATTAGCAGTTTATGTTGGACCGTTTTAGATATATATTATTTTTTTCTCTATTGGGCAGGTTTTTAACAGTATTGGTTGTTAATCGCCAGGTTTCTTTCACATATCCAGTAAACGGACCTACCGATTAGAAAAGCTGGGATATAAAAACGAATTTTATAATCTAAGAGCTCCAACAGATATTTGCTTTTTACATTCCAAACAATTGTACTCGTCGAAACAAAATCCTGAACAGGAAAACTAAACTTCTAAAGTCCAAATGTGTGCTTTAACGAGCTAAGCCAGAACATTGAACTCGCGCAACCAGAACCAGCATTTGGTAAAGGCATACAAAAAAGCCATTAAAGTTCAAGTTATTATTTTTCGTCATAATTATACCAGATGGGAAAAAAAATCCGCGAATGTCAACAACGTTTTTAAACCATGATTAGTGTTTGATTATTGATTATGACAGGAAGACTCTTAACTAATCATTGTCATTATATTGTTCAAGTCCCCTCCACTTACTAATGCGACTTGAATTCTTTGTAATGCGACTTTGTAATGATCATGTTTTTAAATATTTTGTTCTCACCAAGATTTATTTGACATAAATCGTATCCTACCTAATTTTTATTGGAAGAAAACAAACAAACAAAATATACTCAGAAAGTTGAAAAATATAGTGAAGACTAGTCGTTGAGAAAAAGCTTAATAGTCAGTGTTAATAATTCTGCTTCTAAGCTAAAGACTCACTTTGAATGAACTAGATTTATTGCTGGGACTTAGAATATGTATTGACTAGCTTGAGGAACAATTAACTTTAATATCTGAGTCTTCAGATGACAAATCGATTAGTTTATGAATTCCACGATAACAAAAAACAAAACTATATACAGGTAAGAAAGGGGGCTGATTTCAAACACAGAATAACATGTGTTTCATGAGATATTATTCACTAGAGTTATTATAGATACTCATTTGTTTAAAACTTCAAATTATTCTACAGACACTCTGATGTTATAAAGACAAACGAACCTTAGGGAACTCTACAATAACCAGTCTCAGCCTCCTGCTGACTTACAGTGTCCAAAGTGTGAAAAGAAGTTCCGAGGAAAAATAGGCGAAATGACTAGAAATGGAAATATTGGGCGCCATGTTCGATTACGATTGACAACGAAACTTTTCTAACTTTAGGACTTTTGATAAACATGAAACCTTCAGTATGTCCCAGCGAGTTTCTAAGATACCTTACTTTATCAATTTTATAATTTTTACGAGTTTGACTTCTATTTCTAATTCTCCTCTTGTTACAGCTTTCGTGCCAACTTCCCGAATTCTGCACGCCATAATGACCGAACGTGGCAAATGGTTAACGTGCCGAACTTTGAATTTGTTTGTTTGTTTCAGAGCAAAGTTACATTGGGCTATCTGCTATATCCATCAAGGAGAATCGAACCCCAGCATTTAGCATTGCAAGTCTGTAAACTTACCATTGTCCCACCAGGGGATCGGACTTTGAATCCGAGGGTTTGGCTCGCTTTCCTTTACCACATTTTATTCATTATCTCATTTTCAGGAGTTCCATGGCCATTTACATTTTTTTTATTCATCACTGCCTTTATGGTGCCTATTTTTAAAAACTGTCAATTACGTTTTTGTCAGGAAATTGAAAACATTTTAGAGAAAATAATCTATTGTAATATGTATAATGAAAAAAAGATATGTTTTGAGAAACGTTATTCACTTAAAGGTGAAACTACTTTTTATATAGCTTTCAAAGTCAATGAAATAAATGCCGCGTATGACGCTGGTGCCTAATAAACAAGAGATCCAACTGCTTTTCTGCTAATAAGTTTATGCTCGTCTTTGTTTTGTGAGATTACTTTTGTAAGCCGTATAAACAGTTATCTTTAAAAAAAGGAGAAGAAAACTAAGAGACAGGATTAATACTGGTGTTTAAGGAAGATAAAATTTTAAACATGATGTAACTGCTTTTTTTCAGTCTCTTTAAGATATCCTCCAACGTACATATAGGGTGAGCAAACAAAAGAATTACTTATAAAGCGACAGCCTCTCCTTTTTAGGTTATTTGAATTCCTCCCTGTTTCAAAGTATTTCTCTCAGAAAGAGGTTTAGCAGTTTATATGGATATTTCCTCAAATAACGTTTTGTTTACTATAGCTTATCTTTCTCAAGAACTTAACTGACTGTAACACATTAATCAGCATTATCTATTCTATTTCTGAATTTTTCTCTCTTTTTATTCATCTCAGGGCAATCATAATCGCCTTTTGTCACGTTTTCGCATATTCTGGTTCTAATGCCAATGAATAGAATAAAAAATATTGTCCCAATTGTCTTCGTTTTGGGTTAATAAAAACAATATTTGAACTAAGAAAAGAAACTTCTCTCACAGGCAATAATCTCTTTCGGTTTACCTGGTTATTCAAATTCTTACCTGTGACTTTCTATTCATTTACAGCAGAGTGGTTAAGTAGGATCCTCTTCTATTATTCTACACATTGCTTTAACGCAGTAAACCATAAAATAATTCCACCTTATTCGTGGCCCGGCATGGCCAGGTGGTTAGGGTGCTCGACTCACAATCTGAAGGTTCGAATCCCCGTCCCACCAAACATGATCGCACCTTCAGCCGTGGGGGCGTTATAATGTGACGGTCAATCCCACTATTCGTAGGTAAAAGAGTAGCCCAAGAGTTGGTGGTGGGTGGTGATGACTAGCTAGCTGCCTTC
>NW_013665611.1:2866943-2869288 GCF_000517525.1 Limulus polyphemus
GCTAGCGCAGATAGCCCTCGTGTAGCTTTGCGCGAAATTCAAAAACAAACAAACAAACATTCCACCTTTTTCGTATGTAATAAAGCCTAGCTACATGTTCTGTAACTATAATAACCATATCGCCAATGATTAAAGTAGTATTTAAAACAAGGATTCTATTATAAAAAACTCGTTCTGCGTCATATTCTTGCAGAATTTTTATAGGCACACACCAGTGTTAGTATGTTGATTAACGGGAAAACAATATCATAAACTGTTTGTTTTTAACTCAGCACAATGTTTGTTTGATTTTCAGTTTAATAGATAACCTATGAATTTTACTTTATAGCGAGTATGAATCGTTCCATCTAAACCATATAATTCGAATCTAAGTGCCTTTAAGCACCAGATCGGCCAGATTAACTGGTACCCCTTAAGAATGTGTAGAATGACCATTACAATGTCTGCGATACTACCGTGGAAGTCACACTACACACTATTAGAAGTCCATTCTGCTCGTTTTTTGTGTTGTTGTTAGTTACCTTAAAGTTACACAATAGGCCACTTGGCCTCTGTCCATCAAGGGGAATAGAACAAGTTCGTTCTTTTTGTTTGATGTTGTTGCAAAGCTACTCAAAGGGCTATCTGAGTTCTGTCCACCGAGGGAAATCGCACTCCGAATTTTAGCGTTGTATTGTTTGTTTGTTTGTTTGAAGTTAAGCACAAAGCTACACAATGGGCTATCTGTGCTCTGTCTACCACGGGTATCGAAACCCGGTTTCTAGCGTTGTAATTTTGCAGACATACCGCTGTGCCACTGGGGTGCTTTAGCGTTGTAAATCCGTCATTTTGACACTGACTCATCGGGTGACTTCTTTTTTAGTTGACAGATGAATAGATCTAACATAAAAATTTCATTAATAATACGTAAAAGTATTTGTCTAATAAGCAAAAAACAGGTAACGTGTGCTTTATAACTCAACGACATACTAGTAATTTTATATATTTTACCGCATATATTATGTTACACACAGATATATTCGGCCTAGCTAGATAAATATCAACCTGCTTTTTATATATGCATTTTAGTCTCAAAAATATATTAACTTGAAAGGACAACGGACAACACTATATATTTCATATTTCAACACTACTTTTCACAGCGGAACAACCTAAGTGATTGGGTCTTAATGCAAGAAGTAAACGGGAACTTCAGTTAGCTATATTGTCAATACATAAAATAATAGTGATGATTTTATTCGTAATGCCAGGCAAAGAAACAGAACATTACGGCGGAAAGCTGTTGCTCTTGGTACCCAAACAGGATTTGTAACCTTTAGTAGAAAGTTCTCTTGTTACTCATTACTTATTATTATTATAATTCTGGAATAATAAGTCTTCCTATCACTGAGTGTGATATTAGGATTATGAAGTGTTAGATTCACATCGCGGGCCTGACATGGCCTGGTAGTTAAGGTGCTCGACTCGCAATCTGAGGGTCCCGAGTTCGAATCCTTGTAACTGCACATGTTCGTCCTCTTTTATTGCCGACTGGGCTAAGCCACCTGGGTGTAAAAGTTCCTAGCTTACAAAATGAGTAGCTGGGATTAGTCATTAAAGAAAAAAGAAGATCATACTGCACGTTTTACATCAGTTATGAATGACAAGAATAACCACTTATATATATATATATCATACACATATTAAAGTATGAAATTATAAGAAAACCCCTAATGTTTCAAAGGACGTTAGTAAAATTAGAATTAATTTTTCATGACAGAATTAGCAAGGGGCAGCTCGAAGAAGCTCATATTTTATTTACTATTTTCATGTTAGATCTTTATAAGTGATGATAGATCTGAAGAGAGTAACTTAAAATATGCTAAACGTATTGAAGAGGAGGTAAGTCTTTGCTATGGCTTTCTTCACATAAAAATAGAATCATAATCGTGGCATGATAACTTGCACAATGTGGTTGAAATCGTAGAAAATAAAAAGAATTGAATGAACTAAGAAGATGATTTCTTCAAAGACGATATAGGTAAAAATCATGACGAAAGATGATAATAACATTAATACGTTGACTATAAACATTTCTCAAAAGAAACTCTATTTTGGAATACAAAACAACTGTAATGACAATCCCAAGAGAAGAGGGTTATTTAACGATGACAATCCCAAGAGAAGAGGGTTATTTAACGATGACAATCCCAAGAGAAGAGGGTTATTTAACATGGAATCCCAAGAGAAGAGGGTTATTTAACATGGACAATCCCAAGAGAAGAGGGTTATTTAACGATGACAATCCCAAGAGAAGAGGGTTATTTAACGATGACAATCCCAAGAGAAGAGGGTTATTTAACATG
>NW_013665611.1:2869298-2871959 GCF_000517525.1 Limulus polyphemus
GACAATCCCAAGAGAAGAGGGTTATTTAACGATGACAATCCCAAGAGAAGAGGGTTATTTATCATTGACAATCCCAACAGAAGAGGGTTATTTAACGATGACAATACTTTAAGCAAAGCTACTTCAAAGGTAAGAAAACAAAATCTGATTAATTCATAAATAGATGTCATTTTCTGAATTATAGTCCTTGCATGATATACTTTTACATACTTTAACTGCTTATTTCTAAAAGGAAATTAATAAACATTATTGTAAGTGGAAAAAGCCGATAAGTGAAAAACAACAACTCCAGGACTTAGGTAAGAACCCAATACAGGAATTTCTTTTCGCTTATCGGCTTTTTTCACTTACAATAATAATTGTTTTAGAAATTTTACTTTCATTGATTCATCATATGAAGGAAATTAATAATTTGATTAATTATAAAACCGTACCAATCTGAACAACTGTTAAAAAAATTAAGTTTGCCGAAAATAATCAGGAAAGGTATTTGGAGAGCTCATTATTCTATTGGCATCTCGATCATAAAACTTTTCGCTAACTGTATCTGTAAGCAAAGTGAGAGTGTAATAGCTCAGTAAGATACCAAACAAGGAAGCTGTTCAAGGATCAGTGAAAACAAAGCTATTACCAACTATCAGAGCGAAAATAGGTTGAGTTGTTGTCACATTTGTGGATATTTTCACTTTCAACAAATAAATAGGATCATAAAGAAGAATCAGAAAACAACTAGTCTAAGTAACGATCAGACTCAATGTGTAAGGAAATGAGTAAACAGAACAAGTATATACAAACAAAGCAAAAAGTAGTGTTCTTGTGAAGGGCATTATTCGAGAATGTTTCCCAGACTTTCTATCAATAGAAATGTCGTCTAATGACGAAATTTATTCGATATTTATATCAGCCATGCGTATATTAAATTGTACAAAAAACGAGTGAAATATTTCCGGTAAACCTATTTATATTAAATGATGGCATTTCGAATTACCGCCCTTCTTCAGAAGTAACAACATGCCACCTACCGTTGAGCTACAATTATGTTTCATGCTAAATAAGCAGTGTAACATTGAAGTTGACAAAGAATTAAATAAAAAATGAGAAGACATAAAGGCGAAAAAGAATTGTCTTAAAAACATAATAATCTTAAAATGACGGAGTCATTACTAAAAGCAAGTGATTTGGATTTGATAGAAAAGCACGACTGGTACCTTTACCACAGCGCGATCCTCCTTCGAAACAGAATTTGGCTTCCACCACACCGAACCTGCGGAGCTCCTTAAGTGACCATGTTCCCAGCAGTTTGGGAGGAACTCCTGAGGCGAGGCAAAACATATAGTCTTGGAGATGTAGTCTTGCAGGACCACAAGGAAGCTTACTTTTTGCTGGAACGTGGGAAACCTGAACCAAGTAGCTTTGCTCTGTTGAGATTAACAACTTATGTACTAAACAAAACTGTTAAAAAAAAGTACAATAAAAATTTGAATCTTCGATAGAAATACACATATTAAAGATAAGCAACATTTACTAACGTCCACTCAATACTGTAACAGGTATGTAGTACAGAATCTAAGTGTGCATGGTAAAATTTGAAGAATAAAATAGCAGTAGGCTGAGTTTTCTAAAGTGTCAATTTGTAGTTAATGCTACGATATTACTACAGTATTTGCTGGTGTATAAGACGAAACTTTTTACTGTTAAAACAATGCCTGATTTTAACCCTCGTCTTATAAACAGGTTCAAAGATAGACTTCCAGTAAGAACTCTCCAGTTAATAGCATATTTAACCAAAACTATGTTGATCCTTTTACTTTTGTTTACTGTTTTAAGTAAGTACATTGACATCGTGCCACCTATCGCGTTACAATAACATATTTGTAATTGTATCATTTGTCTCGATTCTTCATAACTAGAAGTTATTTATCTCACATGCTAGTTACAATTAATCAAGACATTTTTTTTATTTAAAATGTACTGAACTCAGTCATACTAAAACACTGCTAATATTTTATCAAAAAATGTGTTTCTGTAATCTAAATTAATGTTGTAAACATTTTTTAATAGTAGATCACTATATCTTAAGGTTTAGTAATTTTGTAATAGAGAAGGAGTTCAACTGTTATGAAAACTTTTTAAAGTTGTTTATTACATGTTTGTGACTTAAGTTATGTCGCATTGAGCTGTCTGTAGCGTTTGAAGGGCGTAAAAAACACACTTTTGGTTGTACTGATTACTCCAGAGTGCAGATTAGCACAGTTTAAAAATAACTTCTAAGGATTTCTTTACAAAAGTAACATCCTAGAATTTCTTGACAATAGAGATCGTCTTATACAGCTAACCTCAAAGAAATACACTACTTTGCTCAAAAAGTCGTCTTATTCATGGGATCGTCTTATACACCAGTATAAATGAATGATAATGAACCAAACACTGCAAAATCCGAAGCACATTGCTAAATGCATCTAACCTCTTTTAACTATTAAAAAAGTGAAGTTCTTAAAACATATTTTAAAGGAATTTTGCACCACTGCACCATTTTACTTTTGTTCTATGTATTAATATCTAAAAGCTATATTGCGTTACTATCTACGGATACTTTAAGAAATAAGGACTGTTTTAGTTATATATCTATTTTCATATATTGGTTTATTATGAATTTCGCGC
>NW_013665611.1:2872618-2878089 GCF_000517525.1 Limulus polyphemus
GGATTGACTGCACATTATAACGCCCCCACGGCTGTTTGGTGTGATGGGGATTCGAACCCGCACCCCTCAGATTGCGAGTCGAGCGCCCTAACCACCTGACCATGCCGGGCCTATTTTGAGATATATCAAGTGATATTAATGACAATTCTAGAGATATAATGTCGATTAATTTCCAGAATTAGACAAACAGCCGTTGGTAATGCTCAATTTAGAGATATGTTTAGATCGTGCACTACAGCAATACTTTACAGAAAGTAAATCAACTTACTTTTTATTGTTGTAAGTTTGAACACATGCCACACTAACTTGTAGACCTAAAAATTAAACATTTTCGACTTTTTTTTTTCAAATCTAGTATAACTAATTATATTACACCTTTAAATCTTGGTATATCAAACTGAATGCAATTATGTTCAATACTTAGGCCAATTTTAATGTGCATCTCATCATATATTGTATAATAGAATAGACTAATGTTCAGATTCAAGTTCCCAATGAGCGATTACGAAACGGTAAGTTAGATAAGCTAACTTCATATTCCGGTTGGCCAGGAGAAGCATAGTATTTTCACAGTGCGTTTAACGTGTAGGTGAGCCTTCCAATTAACACACTGTTTGCCAGTTTTGCTTTTTTTTTAACCAATCACGGTGCATGATACAAATTTCGCTGGGAGAAAGAACACCGTGCACATGCTAGTATAGTCCAGCTTTAGTTTGTTCGAGTTTAGCTAGTGTATAATACATGTCTCCAAATCAATGTTAACTGACTGTGTGGTTCTGAAAAACCCTTAACGTAGGCTCTGGTTTCATCTTTTCTGTCAAGATCTCTTCATACTTAAAAGTTTAACTGTGGTTTACATTTAAACTACGGAAGGAAAAATACGCTGTAATACCTGCTGGTGCATATAATTCTATAATAGTAAACATTCTGTAATGCTTTTCAGTCAAACATATACACGTTCTGGAAACTATAAGTTCCAACAAACTAGTACTGAAGACCATATTTTCTTTTTCTGGTGCTCATAATCCTACGTTTTAACAATGATCCAACAGCAAATATTTCACGAGAACACAACTCTTCAGTAAACAGTCATATCCACCTTTTCTTGTGCATATTTCCAAACATTGGCTAATATCTTAGGTTAATGATCCACAAGCGCATTTTTAAACAGATATCAGGCACAGAAAATCAGTTATATTACATCTTGGGACTTGGCGAGTACGTGATCGAACGGAATTACTATGATAATTTTTTCTCACAAAAACTTTTGACTAATGAGCCTTCTTCAACTTCAAATATTTTTTCATTATCCTTTTAGAGCTTCATCTTAATGGCTTCGTGGGTTGTAGAGTTCTTTTACGTTTGGTTTGTTTGTTCTAGAGCAAAGCTATACTGGGTTATCTGCAGGGAATCGAACCCCGGATTTAAGCATTGTAAATCCGTAGACTTACCGCTGTCCCACCGAGGGACTTGTTTGACGTAACGATAGTTTTCTCAATATAGATGAAACCTAAATGTCTTGGAGTATTGTCTTCGAAGCCCTAAATGTTTTGCTGTGCGAGTTTTCCGCTTCAATGGAAAAAACTGAAAAAAACTCCCAATATGAAAAGTTCTATTCTGAAATAGAGATCACATACTCCACCTAAAAGGATCAAGTTTTATAATTTTACAGACTTTGTCAGCATGGCTTGCTTTTATATGCGGGCCAGATTTCTAGCATGTATTCTTGAACCATCTCAATATTTGTAAATAAATGGTAGCTAATGTACACGCGTTTCCATAAGTTGTAAATTAATCTCCCTGTTATGTGTGAATATATCTTATAAACTTCGTGCTCTGAAAACATAATAATTCAATGGCGTATAGACAACACTTTACTGTAGAATAATTCAAATACACCTTGTGTATGTTTAAGTAGATCGCAAGATGCCAAATGTTTCTTTACATTTTAAAAACAAAAGAAGTCAACCACAAATTTGAAACCACGTATACTTTATAAGTCACATTGTTACTATCATGCTTTACGTGATTTCTGCTTACTAGCATAAAACACTCGCGCTTCGATGCAAGTTTCTAAAACACCCCCATGATGCACAGAGGCCCCCCAAATTCCCCCATTATCCCCAATTACTTTTATAGCTACATTTAGGAGGGTTTGTAGTCGAAAACACAACCCGTTAAGACACCTGTGGTACCTGAGCACGCGTGCCAAGTTCGGTCCCTCTGGCTTGTGAGTTGGATGGAGTATGAACATAGTTTCAAGCATGGCACCCCCGGGATCCGGAGGGTGGGGATACGAACACAAAATCCGATGCCACATTTAAGCTCTCCAGCATACCTGAGTGACCTTTCGTAGGTGTTTTACGCTCTTGACAGGGAGCTACGTCATACAGATAAGGGCACACACCCCGAGTCCGCCTGCCAAGTGTGGCCCCGTTAACTCCAAAACTGTGAAGGGGGGGGGAGAGTTCGCGAACAAATAAATTTACAAACACGCAACGTTACTTAATAAAGAGTAGAATATTTTAAGGTCTAAACAGACGAAACACAAATGTAGGCAATTATGTTAGATGTTCTTTATTTACAATGTCCAAACTTTAACACAGGATTTCTCCCTCAACCAGTGACGAATAGTAGTGTTTTTGGTTATCAGAGCAAGAGATGGAAAATTCTGGTAATTGTTTCTTCGAGATATAGCATACACTGTTGGAAAGTCTGGAGTTTGTTGTATACCAGTTCTGCAATCCATTTGATGGTAACGTATTTCAGGCTGGAGTTATGAACAGTCAAAGAGACAAAGGGTTTCGAAATAGCCGCACCACCTTATCAGCAACAGTCACACACATGAATTAATTATCTCTTTTGAACCTCGAATCAAATTATGTGACTTTTCTCATTATCTGAAGCTGGAGACCTTGTTACTTATGTTCTGATCTGGCAGAGCCGTACTGTCCTTGTCAACACAAAACCCATTTTTGAGTGTTGCCACAGTATCTTTGAACTTGACAGATAAATTTGCCTCAACAAGGACCATCAAAGAATTTACCGTGGTCGCTTTCAAAGCGGCTGCAAGAGTTGTAAGTTGAGAATGTCTGAATCTTGCACGTGCAGGTAATCAAGAAAATAACAGTGATTGATGATGACGTACCGAAGAGTAGCAAAGTTACAGTTACGGTCAGCAGGACTTGGATCTATCTGCTGAAGATCTATCAGGCTCTGGTCTGAAAAACAGATGCAAGGACGACAGAAGAAGAAGGCTCATGTAGCGGACCAGACGGGTACACAACAATTAAGTACTGTCACTAACTATGGATGTTCTGCTGCTGATGTGGCCAGTCATAACTCGATCAGTTATTGTCATATTTGGAAACTGTAAATTGTAATCGTCATATCTCATCGTATGCTACATTCTTTATAGGTTTTACCAAAATTGGATAATCTGATCCCTACCACCGTTGTACCTCTGGATAAGGGAGAGTTCATGTGTTATGAAAAACAGTTCAAAGTTACCTGGCAAAAACAATGATACCTGAAATAGCTTTTTATTGGTTGTGAGTATTGGCATTATGCAGTAAGGTCATGAACTTTCTCACCATCGTTGGTCATAGTTATCAACAATATAGTTAGGTTTGGATTATTTCTAAAACAGGCTATTACACGTTTTTTTTTTAATATGTTTAATGTGTTTCGAGGAAACATTAGTGATATTTAGTCATCCAACTATATAAAAATAAGACATATTTTACATAAGGAACATTATGCAGTTTATTGATAACATTTGTTGACTTTCTGCATTTCTTTACGTATAAAGCTCAAGTATGGCCTAATGATTAGCTGTAAATCGGAAGATACGAGATTCAAGCAGTTCTAAATTAGGAATTGCTATGTCTGAACTATAGGATCCTCTAATATGGTCATTTAGCCCATATGTCATACCAGATGACTTTAGGTTGTAAATATTAGGTATGATCCTTTAGGATGTAAATATTAGCTATGATCCTTTAGGATGTAAATATTAGCTATGATCCTTTAGGATGTAAATATTAGCTATGATCCTTTGGGATGTAAATATTAGGTATGATCCTTTAGGATGTAAATATTAGATAGCATCCTCTAATATGATCGTTTAGCCCATATGTCGTACCAGATGACTTTAGGATGTAAATATTAGATATGATCCTTTAGGATGTAAATATTAGGTATGATTCTTTAGGATGTAAATATTAGATAACAAACAACTCTTCTTATAAAATAAAGAAGTCACCGAAACACCTACCTTCCACTACGTTGGATCTAATTTTAACTTGCCATTGTATGAGAAGTTCTCTAGAGTCGAAGGCGAGCAGTACAACCATATCGAAACAGATGACAGCCATTGTGTTGCTCTCTTTGTCCAGAGTAAACCCAGTTTCCAAACCCAGGAACTTTTCCAGAGAAAGAGAGGCCTTGGTTGGTACATTCTTACATCGATCTTTGCTGTCTCGGTACATCTGGAGATGGAGGCAGTCTAATAATAATAATAATAATAGCCTGTTATATCTCAAAGATTTCTTATTCTGAATAGCCACCATTACATCTTTTTCGTGTAAGACATGTCTTTATTGTCGAAGCATTATCGTGGTATTCATCTATATATATATTCTAATAATTATTAACTTAGTTTACAAGACATAAACATATACAGATATCCAATGTTCACAAACAGTTATGTATATCAAGAAAAAGATAATTAACACACTGTCACAAAGCTCAGAAATTCATACCTTTAAAGAAACTTTAATAATAGGTTAGTCTCATATATTGAAGTATAAGTATATCTTACTATATATATATATAACGTACGATACATAAAAATGTAATATATATATTAATGTCTACATGAAAACTGTATGTTACTTTTTAACTAACATTAGATAGAATGTTACATTTAAAGATCAATGTCTGTAGCTTAATAACTAAAAACCCATTTTCTTTGTTTCATACCTGTCAGTTATATTTACCAATCTTTATTAACTTATTTTGCTAAAAAACAACGTTTATAGGTTGGTTAATAGAGTGATCATGTGCGTTATTGGTTCAAGAGTAGATTGCGTGTGATTAGAATATTAGAACGTCCCATATTTGTAAGAATCAAACAAATGCCAAAATAGACAACTATTTATTAGCACAAAGTAAAGAAGGCGCCCAGAAGAGTATCTCTATGTGTTAGTATTGTTTCAAAGTAAAATGCATATGACCTACTTAATCCACCAAAGAAAATACATGATATCATTATATTTTTCTGGGAGAGTTACTTAATGTTCACGATATACACATGTCGATAAATCACTGCACGTACACGATATATACATGTCGAGAAGCGCTGCACGTACACGATATATACTTGTCGAGAATCACTGCACGTACACGATATATACATGTCGAGAATCGCTGCACGTACACAATATATACTTGTCGAGAATCACTGCACG
>NW_013665611.1:2878839-2881912 GCF_000517525.1 Limulus polyphemus
ACATGTCGAGAATCGCTGCACGTACACGATATATACTTGTCGAGAATCGCTGCACGTACACGATATATACTTGTCGAGAATCACTACACATACACGATATACACATGTCTATAATCACTGCACGTACACGATATATACATGTCGAGAATCACTACATATACACGATATATACTTGTCGAGAATCACTGCACGTACACGATATATACATGTCGAGAATCGCTGCACGTACACAATATATACTTGTCGAGAATCACTGCACATACACTATAGATACTTGTCGAGAATCACTGCACGTACACGATATATACTTGTCGAGAATCACTACATATACACGATATTCACATGTCGAGAATCACTACATATACACGATATATACTTGTTGAGAGTCACTATATGTACAAGATGTATATTTTTTGATAGTTGTTCTATGTACACAATGTATCATTTTTTAGACTAATTTTTACACCTAGAGTTACATGCACACGCTGAACACTAAACAGTTACTGTATATACAAAGTAAATCTGTACTAGAGATTATATGCACACGGTGAACACTTGAAAGTTACTGTATCTACACAGTAAAACTGGAATAGAGTTATACGCACGCAGTTTTAATAGTTGTCGATATACGTGTATGAAAGTAAACACCTGATGAAATGTAACTGTGTTACACACTAAACTCAAGAGATACTGTATGTAAATTACGCATATTCAATAACAGTAACGGTGTGAAATGTATATATGATTTTTAAAATCAATTTTTGTTTTTACAGTTATTTCACACTTTATTTCTAAACAATATATATATATGATGTTAAACAAGCCCGATGTCTGTAGGTTTACTTTCTTCTTAGGATTCTTCTCAAGAAGTCGACAAGCCTTATCGACTTCTTGAGAAGAATTCTAAGAAGAAAGTAAACCTACAGACATCGGTCTTATTTAACAAAATCTGCCTACAAGAAAATCTGTCACCAAAGTACACCAATATATATATATATATTATTATTATTATTAATACAGCAAAAAAGATTTAACATGCTGGCATTCACACTGGAGCTCAAATTTACTTAATAATAAACATTGGATTGTGCAGAAACTATATAATGTTTTTGTTAGATACTTACTGAAATTTAAATACAAACCATAGATAATAGCATCAGCTACACGTATTGTCTATTGGTATATCTAGATAATGGTGTAAACTACACATAATTAGCCACAGATCTAAAAGACTTTTTTTCGTGTTTATCTATCGGGTTCTAATTACACGTTGTGTTATTATAGTTGATTTTCAATTAAAGCCTTTTGTCTCTATCTACGTATGTATGATGACTGAGTGTGTTTTGATCATAGCTCAAACAACTGTAGTTTGTTTAGTCTTATTTGTCATTTTTTACAAGAGAAGTTATATATTTATTAAAGGGAAAGGATCCAAAAGATACGAAACATTAATATCAGCGAAATTTAAATGGTTTAATGATAATGTTAAAAATGTAACAACACAGAAACGGGATTGAAAAATCACACACATTACAACTTAACTGGCTGGGTGTGGCTCAGTGGTTAACGTGCCAGATTGGTAATAATTCGTTTCCGGTTGTTGCAAAACAAGAATCACACTCCACATTTTGAGGTCGAATGTACGTTATAAGAGTAACAGGCAGTACTATTATTCCGTTACAGAGTAGCTCAAGAGTTGACGGTAGCTGCTGTTTTTTTTTTGCCAGTCAATTCTTCAAAATTAAGGACGGCTAATGCAGTGATTCCTTGAGTAGCTGTGCGCGAATATCCAAACCAAACCATACCCCAACTCGCACGAGAACCCATGAAACATAATGTAGAGTAATAGGTACAATTCTCTCCAGAAAACTAAACAATTCCTATACCGTTGTTTTAGGAGTTTCAATATACATTTTCTAGCGAGTGTGATCTTTTTATGGTATTTTATTTTATCTTGGATCGCACGTGAAATGCAGCTCTTGTGACTGAGTAACATAATTGGTAGACAATGTTAACGTATACAGATTTCGATTTACGAGAGACGAGCCATCTTCTTCTGCGTTACGTTTTCTATCGAAACAAATACCAAATAAACAAGCAAAGACGAAAATCAATTGTTTGGCTGCTTTTTAGCCTCACGTGTAAACTTGTAAACTAGCCTTTGGAACACGCATAGAAAGCAGTCGATTTGCAGCCGTACTGTCGCCACTAGTTACAGAAATAGTAAAATGGACGATAAATTATACAGTTAAAACATAAAGATGTTTGGGCTGTATTAAAAATATTTGTATGTATAATGAGAATCACCTTTAGTATAAAAACGAACACAAGAAAAATCTTAGTTTAAATAAATATATATATATATAGTAAAATGTTATGTTTTTGAAAAAGAGCATAAAATTTGGTTAACTTTTTTTATGTGCTAATATACTGATCAACGGAGAATAGCAGTGGAGCTCAGCGAGCATTTGTAACGACACCAAACCAAGAACAGAAAGTTTCTAGTCCTGAAGTTTCCAGTCTAGTTTTCAATATTGTATTCAACAGTGAATACGATATAAATATTCTACGCCATAGCCAATATCATATCAATATTGTGTTTCACAGTCAATAACATATCAGTATTCTACTCCATAGTCAGTACGGTATGAATGTTTTACTCCACAGTCCATACAACATTAACGTTATACTTCACAGTCAGTACAAAGTCAGTATTCAACTCAATAGTCAGTACAATGTCAATATTCAACTCCACAATCAGATCAATATCAAAATTCTACTGCATAGACAATACATTGTTAATGTTCTACTCAACAATCAATGCAGTATAAATATTCTATTCCACAGTCAATACGATATCAATATTCTACTCACAGTCAATACGATATCAATATTCTACTCACAGCCAATACAATATCAATATTCTACTCCACAGTCAATACGATATCAATATTCTACTCACAGTCAATACGATATCAATATTCTACTCACAGCCAATACAATATCAATATTCTACTCCACAGTCAATACGATATCAATATTCTACTCACAGTCAATACAATATCAATATTCT
>NW_013665611.1:2882492-2883441 GCF_000517525.1 Limulus polyphemus
ATTGTATTGGCTGTGCGTAGAATATTGATATCGTATTGACTGTGGAATAGAATATTGATATTGTATTGGCTGTGAGTAGAATATTGATATCGTATTGACTGTGAGTAGAATATTGATATCGTATTGACTGTGGAGTAGAATATTGATATTGTATTGGCTGTGAGTAGAATATTGATATCGTATTGACTGTGAGTAGAATATTGATATCGTATTGACTGTGGAGTAGAATATTGATATCGTATTGGCTGTGAGTAGAATATTGATATCGTATTGACTGTGAGTAGAATATTGATATCGTATTGACTGTTAGTAGAATATTGATATCGTATTGACTGTGAGTAGAATATTGATATCGCATTGACTGTGGAGTAGAATATTGACGTAGAATATTGATATCGTATTGACTGTGAAGTAGAATACTTACAATATCAATATTCTACTTCACAGTCAATACGATATCAATATTCTACTCAACGTCAATACAATATCATTATTCTACTCCATAGTCAATACATTGTTAATCTTCTACTCAACAATCAATGCAGTATAAATATTCTTCTCCACTGTCAATACAGTATCAATTTTGTACACCGCAGACAATATAATATCGATATTCTGTTCCATAGTCAATACAATATCAATATTCTGTTCCATAGTCAATACGATATCAATATTCTACACCACAGACAATATAATATCAAGATTATGTTCCACAGTCAATACGAGATCAATATTCTACGTTAATGTTCTACTCAACAATCAATGCAGTATAGATATTCTACTCCACAGTCAATATAATATCAATTTTGTACACCGCAGACAATATAATATCAATATTCTGTTCCATAGTCAATAAGATATCAATATTCTACGTCACACTTAATAAAATATCAATATTCTACTCCATAGTCAATACGATATCTTGACTGTGAGTAGAATATTGATATTG
>NW_013665611.1:2883568-2902412 GCF_000517525.1 Limulus polyphemus
CAATATAATATCGATATTCTGTTCCATAGTCAATACGATATCAATATTCTACGTCACACTTAATAAAATATCAATATTTTACTCCATAGTCAATACGATATCAGTATTCTACTCCATAGTCAATACGATATCAATATTCTACTCAATGTCAATACAATATCAATATTTTACTCCGTAGTCAATACAATGTCAATATTCTACTTCACAGTCAATACAATATCAATATTCTACTCCATAGTCAATACAATGTCAATATTCTACTTC
Source organism: Limulus polyphemus (assembly GCF_000517525.1). Taxonomy (NCBI): domain Eukaryota; kingdom Metazoa; phylum Arthropoda; class Merostomata; order Xiphosura; family Limulidae; genus Limulus; species Limulus polyphemus. Next base: position 2,883,833 of record NW_013665611.1, read on the forward strand.
ACAGTCAATACATTATCAATATTCTACTCCGTAGTCAATACAATGTCAATATTCTACTTCACAGCCAACACAATATCAGTATTATACTCCACAGTCAATACGATATCAATATTATATTCAAGAGTAAATATTGTATTAATATTATACTCCACAGGAAATATCATATAAGCATCCTGCTCTATAGTCGATACTAGATAAGTATCCTGCTCCGCAATTAATATTATATCAATATATTTTACTCCTCAGTCAACACAATAATATACTCCACTGTCAATTTCAGTTTCAATATTTAATACCATATTAGTATTGTACTTCACAGCCAATACCATATCATTATTCTACTCCTCAGTAAACACCATGTTGATATTCTACTGTACAGTCAAATCGAACTCAGTTTTCTACTCCACAGTCGCTACCATATCAACACTCTAATGGATTTGTCTGTCCGATATCTTAATTCATACAAAAACAGCATAAAATACTGATTAAACGTCTCAGAATTATAAAGTCTAAATCATTGGTATTTGTAGCAAGAAATAGAAACATACGCTATATTATACACAAATTCACTTATAATCACAGTTACTGATAAACCAAAGTCCCAACACAGCCTACAATACTGATAACTCATACGAGATTGATAAGTTGTTTGAAAAGCTAGCATCATTACAAGGGCTCTCTGTCTAATGGAGAGTTTAATGATCCATTAACTACAGAGGAAACCGTTCCGGTCATGATTAATGTACAGTTGATGTCATTACAAGAGGGCGCTTTGAGATATTGCCAAATAAAGATTGAGCTTGGCTTTTCAGAGGCGATTTTTGTGCTACTAGACAGGATTTCCCTCGCACGCCACCGAATGCCCCAACAGTCCAATTTACAGAGGAATGATAGAATTAGGAAATACTTACGTTTTCGAGCAGTTAATTTGTTCTATGATTCTGAGATGTTACATATATATACAATGAGGGCTGTAAACAACTTTCCTATTTAAAGCTCTGGTGTAAATACTCCTAACTAAGTTTAACATCTAAGACTAATCATGAACTTATCTGTGATAAAATTACGAAAAGAAGTTACCCATAAAGTACATAAAATAATTGAAGACGAGCGAGTTGCTACTGTTCCAAAAAACGAAACAAAACTTGTGATATCAAATATTATATACATAAACAAGTATGAAAAGTATGGAATAGGCTCGTTATTTATATTATATGACCATTTTATGTTTTATGTAGATATTTACTTTTCTTAGGTACAGTACGTTCATCTATCGACATATTAGTCTTTTATGTTTGTTTTATGCAATTCTCAGCCATATGTTTTACCCATATAACATTTTACCTGTCTCTCTCTCTCTCTTATATATATATATATATGTATAACATGTTACTTCAATGAGCTACAGTCAGTCTTCGTGTATGCAGCTATCTTTTGTTGATGTATGTAACATTTTTCAATGTCATGTTACAATCTGTATCTATTTGTCCATGTAAAAATACCTCTTTATTTATTTAAGAATTTGTAAATAAATATCTTGCTTGTGTTTTCTAAGCATGTGTAAGGATTATAAGCCTTTACTCTACGCACAAAACAAGATGTTTTGTGCCTCTGGTGAGAATCTGTAACCTCTTCAACAAATGTTGAAAAACAAGCACATGTCAGTTACATTCACTCTAGTTTACGTACTTGTCGCTTAATAACTTTTTGTACTTAGCACAAAGAATAGATGAAATAACTTGTTGGACATTTAATCATATTTATAGTGAATCGTTCGAATTCGAAGAGAGAAAACTTTCTGCATTCTGTAGACGAAATAAAAATAACATCCTTTAAAAAGTGTAAAACGTTGGAATCTAAGATTCTGGTAATCACAGTAGAAATATCCACAATTATTTATTATTCAGAGTAATCTTAAATACTTAATTTGGTGTAAAATAAAACCGTATTTTTTTACATGCACGAGCTACGCAAATCATAAAAGATGTATTCTTGACTAAGTGTCTGAGAGCGAGAGTGCCAAATAAACGAGGCTAATGAATCAGTAAGTAATCACTTACGAGTTATAAATAGTTTGGTTTCTTATGAATTTCGCGCAAAGCTACATGTCCCTAGTTTAGTAGTGTAAGACTAGAGGGAAGGCAGCTAGTAATCACCACCCACCGCCAACTCTTGGGCTACTCTTTTACCAACGAATAGTGGGATTGACAGGTCACATTATAACGCCCCCAAGGCTGAAAAGGCGAGCATGTTTGATGTGGCGGGGATTTGAACCCGCAGATTGCGAGTAGAGCGCCCCTAACCACCTGGCCAAGTTATAAACGAAACAGTTTCAACCTGATATTTCCTTATTAAGAAGAATGTGTTAGGTTCTTCATTTTCTTTTATCATTTTCACAATCATCCTGATGTATTTAACCAGTCAAGAATTGTCATATTCCGAAAATTAAATCAGAGCTATAAGATAAACATATTTAAAGAATATTTGAGTGCTTATGAAAATTGCTACTTCATAATGGGGTTTTCTATGCTTCTCGTGTTTTTCTATCATAACTTAGACACTCGATAACAACAGAACTATTAATTAATCAAAGTGCATTGGCGATAGCGGAGCGAAATGTAACTATACACTTGGAAACAGTTTGTTATCTCTTTAGAAGAGGTATCGATTTTTAGACAAATAAATTTGATATTCTCAAAGTTTTCTTTAATTTTTATTTTATTGTTTATCTATATATCCGTAAATTCAACTTTACAGAGAATAGTACGTTTTATCACAACTCAACATGCTATACTCAGTTCAGGGAATATCAAACTCACATTTAATCCTTGTTGACTGTATTAGAATTAGTGATATATCGAAAACTACAGCCAAATTTTCACAGACAAAATAAATTATTTACAGAGATTGATTACGTCATATTAAAACGATGTTGGAGCCTTACCATATCGTTATGGTTAAAGGCATCACGCTCGGTCGTGTTCTTTCTATTAACTGTCACGGACTTGTCGTCTTGACAATAGTTCTGTAAGCATATTTTCCATTGCAAAAGGTTCCGTCGTAAGACTGTCTTGTTCACAGCACACATCTCCCTGTTTGGTTTTCATAGTACATCTAGTATACAAGGATGACAGTTTACTAATGTTTGTTTCATAGTCCAATAACATAGAAATTCATAGACACTGCATCCAGCGACCTGCTCTGTATGTTTTTGTTCCATTCTCCAGCTGCTTGAGGTACGACAGTTAAACGGATATGTCGTAAAAACAACTTGTGTACAAGTGACTTGTATCGCTTTTCCAGACAGAGATCTTTCATGATTACGTTGTGTATTATTTCCTGGAGCACGTGGACGGCTTTGGCCACTAGCCTTTGTGTTTGTTACAAGACGCTGCGCTTTGTTTACCACGGCTAGGGTAAGACTTGTTGCAGGTTTCTTTCTAGATGATCCTGGTTCACCATGTTAATCCATGTTCGTTTGTTTCCCAACGCCATTAGGTACAAGGATATCCCAGTCTTGAAATTTTAAATCCTTGAACTGAATACATCTTTACGATCTGAGTATATGAACATTTTGCGTCGGAAAGGGTTGTTGCAAACCCTTCCCAAAAGTTATCTATTTTTGGTAACATCATACCACTTACGTAACACCAAAAAGATGTCAAAATGTAGTTCTGATACATTCCGTTCCACCGTGGCTTTATATCGGCTGTGGTCGTCATATGAGTTACCAATTTGCATATTCAAAGTCGTTTTAATATAATGTACTCAACTCTCTGTATTATCTTCAAATAATATCTGGCTATCAATCTCTTGTGCAAGATGCAACCCAGAAAAGAATTAAGTCTAAGCGAATATCGTTTCAAATTTAATTTATTTCTAAAATGTTTATATTTGCCAAGAGATGCCGATAGCTTATGAGTTCATATCATATGTTCAAGTCTTTCCTGGTGTATCGCTTTGGAATTGTTATATATATATATATAATAAAACAAAGTTAGTCTTTTATAAGCACTATTTTGTAACAGAAATAATACACTTCATTCAAACTTTAATCTTGAGCTCCAACGGAAGTTTCTATTGCTCACTTGAACGACCAATTTAAAGTTTGGATTTTGAGACCTTCCCTTATGGATTCTTTCTAGTTATCAACATAAAATGCGTTAATCTAAACTGTCTCGAACGACGTAAATAAGCTATAGTTATTAATCATCATTCACAATCTTTTGACATGTTTGGTTATTATATAAACTCTGCTAGTTTATTTCGTTTCAGCATCTTAGGGTTAAAGGTATCTACCGTGGATTAGCGTTGTATGTTTTGATAAAAATTCTGCTTCGTGTAGTGACACTAGCAGTAATTGCGCATAGTGATAGCTATCTCGAATATGTTAGTGTTAACTTATATAGACAGGGTACACGTAAATTGAGCTTTTGATTGTTTATATACTATTGTATTTTATTTTAAAATAACTTCAGACCGAAGAAACCGCAAGCACTTAGGCGCCCAGACGATTAATCTAGAACATAGTGTCCAATACGATTCATGTGCCCCCTAGTAGCACAGCGGTATGTCTGCGGACTTAGAATGCTATAATCCGGGTTTCGATACCCGTGGTGGGCAGAGCACAGATAGCCCATTGTGTAGCTTTGTGTTTAACTTAAAAAACAAACAAACAAAACAAACGATTCATGTATAATTTAATAATACTTGTCAAGTTTCTATATTTAGTTTATTCGGTAATTTTATGTCGTATATTACATATAAAAGTGTGTAAAATCAAATAAAATTATCATTTTTAAAGATAGATTAAAGTTCTTACCCTAGAAATAATTTTAGAAGGTTAAGTTGTATTGGTATTTTACATTTGACTGGATTTTACTGGTGGATATCTAGAATGTCTGTCTTCCACAGTGTTCAAAATGATGTTCAATGCTAAGCCTCATGTATGTGTAGTTCTTAGAATATCCTACAACAATACAGTTTGTTTGTTTGTTTGTAGTTATGCACAAAGCTACACAATGGGCTATCTGTGCTCTGTCCACCACAGGCATCGAAACCCGGTTTCTAGCCTTGTAAGAACAGTACGGAATAAATAAACTTGTCAAATATACAACTCGCATGACGTTAAGACAAAGCGTGGCCTGTTGTTCAGCATGCCCAGAATGTTAATCCGAAGGTTTGGGGTTCGCAACCCGTTGCGAAAAAAACGCGCTCCGCACTTCGCTGTGGGTACGCTATAACAATGACAATCAAATCCCATTATTTGATTAGATAAGATTATTCAAAGAGTTGTCGGTGGAAGTTGTTGACTAGCTGCCTTCCCGCTAGTTTATCTATTCATAGTTAGAAATGGATAGGCGCAGATTAGCCCTTTGTGTTGCTTTTGTGGGAAAATTCTGCAACAAACAAATAAACGTTTAATACCACAAAACTGTCAGATACAAAAATGAAACTCCTTCCGATTAAGAGAAACATTTTTCAAAGGCATCCCAACTTTATGGCCTATGAAAAATTGAAAACTTAGTTAATTTTTTACAGATATGCCGTAAAAATTGAGCTTACAGTCACACACACAAGGCTCGAAAAAATATTTTTAATCCGTTGAAATAATTTACTTTACACAAGAAATAAAGAAATTAACTCTTATTTCTGTTGATTGTTTTATCTAAATATCGATCTCTGATGGCTCAGTGGTAAATCTCAGGGATAAAAGATAAATTTAGGGTTCTATATCCACGTCGGATACACCACAGTGTTATAAAAAACAAAAAAACTAAAAAATTTAAAAATACAGGGTGGCCCAAAAGTAGGTATACAGTTGATAATTGATAATGTGTTTAGAGTTATTAAATTAAAGTATACATTTGATAATTTATTTAATGGCACTTTAGACATGACACTGAATTATGGGAAAGTTAATCCCGCAGGTGTTCAAATTCAAACCCGTCGCCTGCCACACTTCTACAAACTTTCTGACACAAGTATGTCTGTATGTCCATCAAGTTCCGTAAACGCATCTGTGATGTATCCTTCTTATCACCTAAAAACAATTTAATAGATTCATCATATGCAGCTGTATACCTACTTTTGGGCCACTCTGTATGTTGTCACGAGTACACGGCATTCAAAATGGAAGATAAAATAATCAAGCAGTAAATGATTTTAACAATTGATACCTCACAAGTTAATCTAATTAGCAACAACAATCTCACCTCTTTCCCCGTTTTCACCTTTTCTATTAAAAAAATTATCATATTCATCTGTGCATGTTTTCCAAATAAATGAACAGCGTTTAGAAAAGATGATGAAGTGTATTATATAAAATGTGAAAGAAAACTAGAAAACATTGAATTAGAAAAAAAAAGGTTAATTTAAATACTCCTTATCTTTCTCAGACAGACTAAGCAAAATATTATTAACTGCCCAAATGTTTTATGTTTAATCTTTCTATCTACTTACCAAGCAATACATGTTTAATTAAGTAATTTGACAGGAAGAACTGTTTTAGTTGATAAGGCTACAGAACCAAAAATATCAAAGCAATCTATCCAAAAGACCACGGAAATACTAATTTGGCAACAGCGCCAGAAAAAAAAGTTTTAAAGAAAATATAACATTTGTAATTCTTCACCATAAAAGAACAAAAAGTATATACAACAAGTATATCTTTTGAGATAAACAAAATCAGCGAAGTGAAAACTGACTGCCACTTTATTATGAAAATATGTTAAATTTTTTGATAAAAATTCAACTTCTTGTTATTTATTCAAACACCATATATAAAGTACATTAGAAATATAATAATTATTTATTCCCTTAAGGAATTTAAAAGTCCAAACAATTAATTAACTTAACTCGTTTAATAAGTAAACAAAGCAAAACTAGAGTTAAGAATTTTAACAAAAGTTCCTTTTTAATAAAACTGAAAATGGTATTGAAATGAGATATCTAAATTTTACTTATTCAATTCATATTCTTAACAAGTAATCACATTTTTTGATAACCTATTAAAGTGTGCTTGAAATATAAAACATTATATTGTACAATAGACAGTACCCACAGACGTGCAATTATTAAATCAAAAACAAGTTTATTCATTACGATAAGGCCCGGCATGGCTAGGTGGTTAAGGCGCTCGACTTGCAATCTGCGGGTCGCGGGTTCGAATCCCCGTCACACCGAACATGCTCGCCCTTTCAGCCGTGGGGGCGTTATAATGTGACGGTCAATCCCACTATTCGTTGGTAAAAGAGTAGCCCAAGAGTTGGCGGTTGGTTGGTGATGACTAGCTGCCTTCCCTCTAGTCTTACACTGCTAAATTAGTGACGGCTAGCGCAGATAGCCCTCGTGTAGCTTCGCGCGAAATTCAAAACAAACAATCATTACGATAATATTGAAAATACAGTACTCAATATAAAACGAAGTGGTGATAATGTGTTTCATACATTTGTAACAGACAAATTTACCAACTGATTAATACATATTTTAAACATTTCGTTGATAAAGTTTAACACTGGGAGAAGTTAGCAAGAAAAACATACTGAAAATCAGGGACGAACAAGATAATGACATCTATAAGGAATACAAATGAAGAATTAAAGTATGATAAATTCTTGATGACTATACTAGACAAACAAGCAATTGAAATACGTGATTATTTTACTGTTTGTTTTCTGATGCAAAAACGTCACACACACTAAGTCGCTGTCGAGTAAACTTGTTTATCACTGAACGTGTATGAAACTTATATTGTTTTATCAAGTATTTGGTGATATGAATTATACGTATGTTTCATATGAAAACTATGCAACAGAAATACTGCAATAATAAGTAAATATAGAGTAATAATGTTGACAAAGGAGTAAAAATTCTAATATGCTAATTCATGTCGTAAGTGGAGTGAGAAAGTGAAAACCCAACATAAAGAAAATAACTGGAAATGTCTGAGTCTAGTAAGTAAACAACGCAATAGGAAAAAAGAAAAGATCACTCGCAATTTGCGGGTCGCGGGATTGAAAATCGTAACTGAACATGCTCGCCATTTCAGCCGTGGGGGCATTATTTGTTGGTAAGAGTTGACGGTGGATGATGTTGACTAGCTACCTTCCCTGTTATCTCTCGCTTCAAAATTAGGGATGACTGGCGCAGATAGCCCTCGAGTAGCTTTGCACAAAATTCAACAAACAAACACGAAGAACTGTTTTAGTTGATAAGGCTACAGAACCAAAAATATCAAAGCAATCTATCCAAAAGACCACGGAAATACTAATTTGGCAACAGCGCCAGAAAAAAAATGATCGATTGCCATTTCAGCCGTGGGGGCATTATTTGTTGGTAAGAGTTGACGGTGGATGATGTTGACTAGCTAGCTTCCCTGTAATCTCTAGCTTCAAAATTAGGGATGACTGGCGCAGATAGCCCTCGAGTAGCTTTGCGCAAAATTCAACAAACAAAATACAACGAAAATAATGTAGATTCGAATTGCAATAATGTTCCCGATATACTTAGCATAGTACAATTATTATGGGGAAAATGCATAATTATTCATATGACTAAATTAAAATACATTAGGAATGCCAATGAGAAACACACTTTGCGCAAAACAGTTAAAGTAACATTGTTCTATGTGTCGAGCTCTTATCATCATTGTACACATGCTGTGTTGTGTGCTATGCTTGCTGAGAACGTAATGCATCTCACTGAACGCCTACTATACAGGTTTGTAAACTAGTATGGCGTCCAGTGGCGGCTGCGAAAACCTGATTTGGTTTCGTAGCAGGTATTTTAATGTTGTGGCGAGCCAAAATTGACAAAGAGTATATCGTCAGCTTGTATTGTGCATGATCGATTGCCTTGTCTAACTTTCTAATACTTCTACTACCGCTACATGTACCATGTTCCTCGCATGTAAGTACGGTTAAATCTGGTTTAAGGCTCTTTTCAAATGGGTGTAATGTTATCTGGCTTCAGGGAAAAGCACGACTCATTTGTGCTAAAGACTGTTGCCCTACATGTTGATGTGTTTTTAGCAGTAAGCAAAGTGTTTATGCTTTGCTATGATAAGGATACATCTCTTTCGGCTACCAAATACAGACCAACCTTATTAGGTCTGTTTCTGACTGCTATGAGAAAAATGCACCTCTATGGGCGTCTGGCATACAGACTAGCCTTGTAAAGTCTGTTTCTGACTGCTATGAGAAAAATGCACCTCTATGGGCGTCTGGCATACAGACTAGCCTTGTAAAGTCTGTTTCTGACTGCTATGAGAAGAATGCACCTCTATGGGCGTCTGACATACAGACCAGCCTTGTAAAGTCTGTTTCTGACTGCTATGAGAAGAATGCACCTATTTGGACGTCTGGCATATAGATCACCCTAGTAAAGTTTGTTTCGGACAACTTATACACTTACACCGAGTCCAGTTGTGCCTGCGAACATCAGATTCAATTTCGGAGCCTGCACCCTACGATTGCAGCGAGCCACAACAGACAGAGAACGGTTGTCTTTTTGTGCCGTTGACGATAGTCTGCCTTGTTGGTATCATTGATTTGGAATCAACTCTACATTCTGCTAATGATAGTTTGAGACACTTGGAGCCAGTTCACAACAGCCTGCTGTGATTAGCTGGCACCCACTTGCTTCATAGCTCTCCACATGACTAAAATAGTTTATGAACTTAGAGAAAAAAAAATCCGAATTCGTTTGTTTCTTTGTTTGTTTGTTAAGCACAAAGCCACAAAATGAGTTATCTGTGCTCTGGTTACCAAGGGTGTCGAAAACCGATTTTAGTGTTATAAGCCATCAGACCCATGGCTGAATCCACTGGGGAAAATATTAACAGTTCTGCACAAAGTCATGCGTTGTTGTGGCGAAACGTGTAAAGGAATACGTTTTTGAAACATTATCACAGTAGACCGGAAAGAAACTTTTTCCGAAATAAAACTGACTGAGAAATAAGGATATGATAAGAAATTATTATCAGTAGTTTTATTTAAACAATATCAACAAATTATGGTTGCTGTGTTTTTTTTAAGACTCATTGTTGCCCGATGAAGAGTCCGGTAAGAGGACCGAAAGCTCGCAAAGAAGAGAAAAGTATTTTAGCGTCGTCAAAAGTCCGTGTATAATTTTACAAATTATGGTTACTGTGTTTTTTTAAGACTCATTGTTGCCCGATGAAGGGTCCGGTAAGAGGACCGAAAGCTCGCAAAGAAGAGAAAAGTATTTTAGCGTCGTCAAAAGTCCGTGTATAATTTTACAAATTATGGTTGCTGACAGTTGAAAACTTTCAGATGTTATGAACATTAATATTGAATGAGAATCGTATTCAGATCACTGTTTGTCAAACAGTTGCTCAAATCAAATAATTTATTGGACTCGATTGCCGCGCCCCCTTTACTTATATTTCTCGTCCTTTCACAGAAGATGTATTAGGTAGGAAAGTAATCCACTCTAACATTTCACATTATATTTGATTATAAGAAAGCCGTTATTTTATAGGTAAGGTTAAATTGCTCGTCTTGGGCATCAGTGATATACATAAATACCAATAAAATAGAATGTCAAAAAAAAATGTATTTTTATAAAAAATAAATTCTCATGATCCTTAGTCATGTGACGCGTGATATTACGACCTTAATCCTTTAACTTGTATATCTAATACGATTAGAAAAGGAAATTTTTATGTTAGTACACATACAATTATATATTATATACATTTAAAGGGCACATTACAATTTCTTAACGTTATCATTATAGTGCCGTGAAAATAAAAGTCGAAAATAAAACATTTATGTGCTAAAAACTATTGGTTGATAGACAAGGAGACAGATGTCAAAAGTAACTTACTAAAAATAAGGGAATTTCTTTATAAAGTTATTTCATAGTATTGGTACACGTACTTAAAACTTCTATTTTATAAACGTCAATTATTACAGCTGTCTCTGGAATGTTTGTTTGTTTGTTTTGAATTTCGCGCAAAGCTACACGAGGGCTATCTGCGCTAGCCGTCCCTAATTGATCAGTGTAAGACTTGGGAAGGTAGCTAGTCATCACCACCCACCGCCAACTCTTGAGCTACTCTTTTACCAACGAATAGTGGGATTGACCGTCACATTATATCGCCTCCACGGCTGAAAGGGCGAGCATGTTTGGTGGGACGGGGATTCGAACTCGCGACCCTCAGATTGCGAGTCGAGCGTCCTAACCACCTGGCCATGCCTGGCCGAAAGTAATGTTTGTCAATGGTAGGTTTGTTAATAAGATACAATTAACAGTGTTACTATTGTTCACTAATTTCTCTTCACGGGAACTTTTGGTTTACGTATTTCAGTTAATATGTTGTAAATATAAAAAACACATCTTCAGAAATCAAATTTAAAATCTTAAAAAAAATCTTCCTTATATTTTTTTAATTACCTGATGAATACGGAAATTCGTATCTGGTTAAAACTCTCAAAAGAATGGTGAAAATTAAAAGAGGAGATAAAGAACCTTAAATAATTTCCTTAATGAGAGGATATTAGATTGAAAGTACTAACCCCTTCGTTTATAATTGGTCTGTCATTGTTTACTGACTCGCTAAACTCATTTATACGGTGCTCTTTTCCCCAGGCGCCTTGTCAAGGGTACATCTTTTGAGGTGTATTGTAGATCGTGCATGTGTAAAATACGGTGTAATTACCATACTACATTAAGTATTTAATACTTTACTATATAATGGCATCTTGTTTCTGCTGCAAATGGCAAAAGATTAGATTTTCTATACAAATCTCAACGTTTTACTTTGTGAATGCCACTGTGCTTACTCCATTCGCAGTTTGTTTTTCTCTCTGAATTCGAAACATGCACTATGAATATAAATACGTTTAATAGCCAGACAAATTATTTATATATAATCTTTTAGTTAAGTATGCAAATAGTGCTTTACATAACACGTATTTGAACTAAGTTAAGCGCAATTCACGTGTGTGTGCTATCGCCATCTGTTCAAGTTGTTACAGTTTTCCACTAGAGGCTGTTATTGTTGTTACTTTCTTGGTGCATAGCCACTCATTGGGATATCTGCACTCTGTCCACAGCGGGGGGACTCGAACCCCGGATTTAAGCGTTGGAAATCCGTAAACTTACAGCTGATCCATCAGGAGACTTCAGTAAATGAAGAAATTATGTTGTTTTGTGCGTGTGATATACGAATGTTATTCTCGTAAACTCGGAACAAATAAAAAGATAGCTATTTGTAGATTATTAGATGAATAAATAGAATTTACAAAGACGCATAGATTGTTTTAATTAAAACATACAAAAAGTTGTTACATACACAAAAAGATAACTTGTAGCTTAACCAGGAAGAATATAAACCAGCATACGTGCTTAACCAGGTAGAATATAAATCAGCATACGTGTTGAAAAACAGGATAAATTGTTAGGGTGAGAAACGTTTTAAATTGCGGAACATGAATTTTAGTAATAATATGTGTGTGTATGATGTGACACTACATTCAAACTGCAATGTTTCTTTGTTTGTTTTGAATAGTGGGATTGATCGTCACATTATAACACCCCCACGGCTGAAAGGGCGAGCATGTTTGTTGGAACGGGGATTCGAACTCTCAACCCTCAGATTGCGAGTCGAGCTCCCTAACCACGTGGTCATGCTGGGCCTCATCTGATGGGTTCAGTACTAAAGGAAAGACCTCATCCGCAGTAGAATACAACAATAAAATGTTATTATACATGCTTTTTTATTAAGTTCAACGTATAAGGTTGAATAATACATGTTACAGATCTATTCCATAATATATTTCGAATGGGTTCTAAATTTATTATGTTCTTCACTTAATGGCATCAAAGAAAATCTTAGAATATTGTGTATCAATATTTTAGACTGGTGCCTTTGATTTCTAATCTATGCTACTCCCAATATTCTTTCTTTGACACAGTGATATTTTATCCAGCAAAAGCCTCCTAAATCTTTTTGTTTTGTTCTGTTTATCGTATAAAAAATCACGAGAAGAAGAAGAAATACTTGTTATTAGTTTGTTTATTAAAAGCCAGAAATACAGAGAGCTGAGTAACTTATATTAAAACGAATTTGTATGTCTAAGTCAGCAAATCGTGGCAAACACGGCCGATATAAAGTCGCAGTCGAAAGATATGCATAAGAAATACGTTTTGACAATGTTTAATGTTACGAAGGTAGTGTGAATTTATTGAATATTCATCACTTTTGGTAAGAGCATGTGACAACCCTTTCCAACGCAAGCTATTTATACAATAAGATCGTAAAGATGTGCTCAGATAGGAAAGTTAGAATTGCCAAGATGGGTATATCTCTTATACTTAATAGCATTGGAAAGCAATAGAATATGGATCAACTTTGATACTAGGACCATCCAAAAACAGACCTGCCGTAGTAAGCAAACTGCAGTGTCCTCTCTCCTTACTATGAAAGCATGAGATCACATTGTCCACAATTGAGCTAAAATCCTCTTTCCTTACTATGAAAGCATGAGATCGCATTGTCCACAATTGAGAATAAAATCCTCTTTCCTTACTATGAAAGCATGAGATCACATTGTCCACAATTGAGAATAAAATCCTCTTTCCTTACTATGAAAGCATGAGATCACATTGTCCACAATTGAAGATAAAATCCTCTTTCCTTACTATGAAAGCATGAGATCATTGTCCACAATTGAGGATAAAATCCTCTTTCCTTACTATGAAAGCATGAGATGGCATTGTCCACAATGGAGAATAAAATCCTCTTTCCTTACTATGAAAGCATGAGATCACATTGTCCACAATTGAGGATACAATCCTCTTTCCTTACCATGAAAGCATGAGATCACATTGCCCACAATTGAGGATAAAATCCTCTTTCCTTACTATGAAAGCATGAGATCGCATTGTCTATAATTGAAGAGTTTATAAATCATTATTACACAAATAAACCAAATAAGCTTAAAATATGTATTATAAAATAATTGAAGATAAAATCCTCTCTCCTTACTATGAAAGCATGAGACCGCATTGTCCACAATTGAAGATAAAATCCTCTCTCCTTACTATGAAAACATGAGACCGCATTGTCCACAATTGAAGATAAAATCATATCTTCTTAATATGAAAGCATGAGACCGCATTGTCCACACTTGAAGAGTTTATAAATCATTATTACACCAACTAAGCTTAAAATATGTATTATAAAATAAGCATTATTTATGCAAAGATATATCTTCATACAATGACAATCCATTATGTATATAAAGTAACAACAGTAAACAGCAACAGCTACCAGTGAATGAAAGAGGATGCAGAATGATAATTTCCGTTGTTGTTTTTGCAATATTCGTGCAAAGCTATTCATTGGGAGTTATTTGCACTAGCCTTTCCTAATTTTTGAGCTACTCTTGTCTAAACGAATAGTGGGATTTGGCCGCCACCTTTATAACGCGCGCACAGGCTCAGAGTGTGGATCGCGATGGTTTTTTTTTGCGATAACCAGGCGCGATTGATGGAACTCGCAGATCCATAGTACGACATGATAACCACTGACACGCTTGGCCTCATCATATTATGACCTGTACATCCTAACAGCTTCTAAACAAAGTAAATAACAGCAAAGGTAAGCATGAATTTCTACAATATATAATTCCTTTAGTAAGTGCATATTTTTTGACGTGTGATAAATTTGTTTATCATTATATTCAGTATTGATTTGTCTTTTTATTTTTTATGGTGTACTTGTGGGATTTCATGACATTTCATTTTCCTTAGCTAAAGGTATTAGAATAATTTTACTCAATGGTGTTTATTTATCAGACTTTTCTGGAGAAAGTGACTTCAGGCAAATACTTACATTTCCTGTCTTTGGTTTTTCAAATATTAAGAGAAGTTGAGTTTGAACACATTACTGTTTTCTTATTCCAATTCTATGTTGCTTTTTCTGTTAAACGTTGATCATTAGCTATTTGGATACAAAGTTTTAATGAACTGCAAGATGCAGCCAAGAGCTATCGATTTTGTTTGTTTGTAATTAAGCACAATGCTACACAATGGGATATCTGTGCTCTGCCCACCACGGGTATCGAACATGGACTCTAGCGTTTTAACTCCGCAGACATACCGCTGTGCCACTGGGGGGCGAGCTGTCGATGTTATGTTGAAATAATCGTTTGTTTGTTTGTTTGTAGTAATGCACAAAGCTACACAATGGGCTATCTGTGCTTCCGCCCACCACGGGTATCGAAACCCGGTTTCTAGCGTTGTAAGTCCGCAGACATATCGCTGTGCCACGGGGGGGGGGGCTAAAATAATCGAGCTTGTGTTATTTACCGGCATCCGCTATTAAAAAAATATTAGGTCTTATAAAAAGGAAAGCTCCAGACCAGCGTTTCTCAAACTGTGGTTCGTGAGTCATAAAAATATTTTAAAAATTGATTTATAAGTAAAAGACTTTTTTTCGTAACATTAAATCAAATTTTGGAATACATCTTTTCCTATACATGGAATTCTTTTTTTTTTTTCTAAAACAAAAAAAAAAGCCGATAGGTTTGAGGGCCGCGAAAAAAGATCAAATTGAAAGAGGTCCTTGGGTTAATAAAGTTTGAGAACCGCTGCTCTAGACGTACATACAACTAAGCGCTATGTGTGTGTGTGTACTTGCATGCCCTAGTGTCAAAAAGAGTAGCTAGGGTGTAATATAGGGAACGTAGGAGCAAATATATATACATTGTTCGTTTTCAGCCTTTGATATCTCTGTTTTAAGTGGAGCATTTTATCCTATTCAAACACACACACGCTAACAACTGAAAAGTTTTTAGCGAAACGGAAAAAAATATTACAAACTGACATTCATCATTCAAAATGTGAAAGTGAATCAAGTTAACTTCTAGTATAATACTGTTTTCCGAGAGCAAATGCTAACTAACACAGCAAAAAAAAAACGAAACAAAGAACTAACTATAAGTTGATTAATCTCGTGTTTACAGAATATAAATTATTTCTAAGAGAAGGTTTTGTTCTATATAACTTCATATAATTTGCATAGAAATATTATTTTCTTCTATACTACTTCTAGTAAAAGAAATAGCACATTTATAGAAGTAGCGTAAATTTTATAACCATTTGTCACAAAAGTTAACTATCGTGAAACTCGAGACTACCATTGAAAGTTCAGTTGTTTTGATTAACGTTCTTTCTACCAAGAAAGATCAATAAAGACGATGAAAATCCTTCCAAATTTTCGACAACGTCATATTAAGTAAAAAATATATAAAAATTATCCTTCCATATTTTCGTCAACGTTATAGTGAATAAAAAAATATAAAAATTATCCTTCCACATCTTCGTCAACGTTATAGTGAATAAAAAAAAATTATCCTTCCATATCTTCGTCAACGTTATAGTAAATAAACAAATATAAAAATTATCCTTCCAGATCTTTGTCAACGTTATAGTGAATAAAAAAAAATTATCCTTCCAGATCTTCGTCAACGTTACAGTAAATACAAAAATTTAAAATTATCCTTCCAGATCTTCGTCAACGTTATAGTAAATAAACAAATATAAAAATTATCCTTCCAGATCTTTGTCAACGTTATAGTGAATAAAAAAAAAATTATCCTTCCAGATCTTCGTCAACGTTACAGTAAATACAAAAATTTAAAAATTATCCTTCCAGATCTTCGTCAACGTTATAGTGAATAAAAAAAATATAAAAATTTATCCTTCCAGATCTTCGTCAACATTATATTAAATACAAAAATATAAAACTTATCCTTCCACATCTTCGTCGGCGTTATATTAAATAAAAATATATAAAAATTTGCTCACTCTTATAAAAAGCTTCAGATAAGAAGTTACATTTTCATGGGAAATACTTCAAACTTATTACTACATTTAAAGAAAACTTCACTCTCATGTCAACGAATAACTCTTACTGTCGTCGAAATTACAGAAATGATGCAAAACGGACTAGGTAAGATAACATAACTTTGGTAAAAACTCGCTCATGCATAATAGTAAACAAACAGTTATTATATGAGACTGACAGTTAGTCGTTGAAAATAACGAAACGAATTATAAACTCCATAGTTCGTCTTTGACAATTATTTAATGCAAAAAATAAAATAAAACTACCCTAAACTAATACTGTAGCTAAAGAAAATACGCGTTTGTTTTTTGTTTGTTGGTTCGTTCAATTTCGCGCAAAGCTACTCGAAGGCCCTTTGCACTAGCCGTCCCTAATTTGGACGTGATAGTTAGAAAGCAGCTACTCAACACCCTCCCCCTACCACCAATTCTTGTCAGACCGAATAGTGAAAGTTGACTGTCACTTTTGTAGCACCATTTGTTCTTATCAAAGGCGTCGCTAGGCGCTGGCACACGGGGCCGATGCCCCGAATCCCCAGTTGGTGTTTTGAAAAGTCTTAATAGAAAACCATGATCGATATCATACTGAAACGCCGAAAATTCCCGCGTCAATGGGCCCCAGCCCTGAATCTTTTAAGCACTTAGCAACAGCTTTGGTTCTTATATGGTGGTTTTCACGAGAGTAGTGTATGAATGAGATCAACTATTTAATATTTTAACTAACTTAAAAACTCATTTAAAAAACACTATCCTGCAACTTGTACAACTCAAGTCTGTATAATTGTAATGTAAGAAATATTTCAGATTTTTAGGGTTAATAATTCACTAATACTATGTAACTTATAGAAGTGACATCTATTATAAAAATTAAGTTATTTCGAACAATGTGAGAGGTTGAACAGTAAGTAAAAATAACTTATCAACGTAAACGTTATCCACTCTTTAATTTAAACAGGGGCCCGGTATGGCCAGGTGGTTAGTCCTAGTGGGAAAAGAATAATTCACACACCATATCTGCTATAGTTGCCAGATAATTTCAGGCGTGTTTCGAAATTATTTCATCATTTCCTTTTAATATGCAACCAATTTTGTTACTGTGGAAAAGTCTATTAATTTCAGACCTGTGGTATCATAAGAAGGCGCATTGGTTTTCATGATAAAAATATGGTTTTCATTAATTTACTTCTGCAAGCTATTTATTTCGTTATGTGTGTGTAAACACATCTAATCCTCTTTCTTAAAACAATTATTCTTTCGAACGTTTTGGATCTGTGGCTATATTATGTTACCAAATCTGAATTTTTCGTCATAATCATTTGTGGTCTGTCGAAGTATACGAATGTATACTGAAATCTGTTTTGTAAGTCTAGTTGAGCCTCAAATATACGACTGTAAGTTATTTATGTCAAATATCCTCTGGTTACAAGAAAACGTACAGCTATACAAATGTAACCCCATCTGTTTTGTAACTTTAGTTAAGATTTGAATATACAATTGTCAGTTATTTATGAAAGTTCTATGTCAAATATCCTCTGGTTACAAGAAAACGTACAGCTATACAAATGTAACCCCATCTGTTTTGTAACTTTAGTTAAGATTTGAATATACAATTGTCAGTTATTTATGAAAGTTCTATGTCAAATATCCTCTGGTTACAAGAAAACGTACAGCTATACAAATGTAACCCCATCTGTTTTGT
>NW_013665611.1:2903112-2905934 GCF_000517525.1 Limulus polyphemus
ACCATCTTAAATGGGAAAACGTATGGGAAATGTGGAAGGTGTTAATGAGGACATCGACATGTTTTTTGCTTCATATCCAAGTGATTTCTTTAATCAGGAAACTAACAACCTGATTATAAGATGGAAAAGCATCATCGATAATAATGGAGGCTATTTCATTTAATAAATGTTTTGTTTTGATATACAAGTTGTTCTGGTTTTTTCATCTAAAAAAAAGCGACATTAATTTCTTGACGAACTAATATATCAAGTTTGATGCATGTTCGTCCAAGAACTTAAAGTTATATAGGAAAGTAAAAAATGTACTATATTTATCTGGGTCTCTTTCTTTGTTTTGAAACAAATTAGCGTTAAAATTATATGGCTAACTAATTTTCAGTCTGTCTATGGATCCTCCTAGAAGCGAGAATGAAAAATTTTCAGTATAACATGCTTCATTATCCTCTCCTAATTTATTGTTTACACCTTCAACGTGTGAGCCAATATTCAGTTGAAGTAACTAACAAGTTTATTAGTTTTCTTGTCATTTTTAAAGCTAAATAAATTAGGCTCCTCCGACTTTTATGGCTAAGATTATCTTTTAAACAGCATCAAATATATTTGATAATTTCAAGACACAAATTATGTTTTACGTGAGGTAACACCTGGGAGATATTAATTACAATAGGACAATTTTTTCTTGACTTGAACAGTAAAATAAAAATGAATTTATAAAGCGAAACCAGTTATTTTGTAAGTTTTGATTTGTTTTTGCATTTTTCTACTGTGTCGTTCTGGTTTCGTATCATTACTAGAAGTCGAGTAAAACTAACACACTTAGATCATTAGTCTACTTTTTTTGTGCAATCAGACTAATAGCTTTAGAATTATCCTCATTACAATATTTTGGTAAAAAAACGATAAAAGTCACGAACGAAAACAACCTGTATAAAGACGAGAATGTTTGTAAATATCCATTAAGCCTGTTTTTTCCCGCATTCGGGTGTAAAACACAAGCACGCACCAATATTATGTCACACACACAAAAATAATGTATACTACGGGAAAAACTTACTTCACCGATCACTTCACGTGCGGTTAATTAGGCGTTGCTATTTACGAATAGAAAAAATGGTATTATCGAAACAGCGTTTTTATTGGCAAAACCTTGAAAATACGCATGGCACTTTGGTTAATGATCTACACCAAGTATGTCTCATTAGGTGAAAATCATAAACAGACCACAAAACACTATAACAAGAATCTGAGAGACATGCTTCATATTATTCAGAATATCCTTACTTTACAGTATATTTTGATCTTATCGTTCAGTCCCAAGCACATGTATTTGATATCAAAGGGCAATATAGAAATATCCAGACACTTGTTTAACTTCTGAAGTATTGTTTTATTTTTTTGAATTTCGCGCAAAGCTACACGAGGGTTATCTGCGCTAGCTGTCCCCTAGCAGTGTAAGACTAGAAGGAAGGCAGCTAGTCATCACCACCCACCGCCAACTCTTGGGCTACTCTTTTACCAACGAATAGTGGAATTGACCGTCACATTATATCGCCCCACGGCTGAAAGGGCGAGCATGTTTGGTGTGACGGGGATTCGAACCCGCGACCCGCAGATTGCGAGTCAAGCGCCCTAACCACCTGGCCATGCCGGGCCACTTATGAAGTAATTATGTGACATGACAGGTGTTTCGTAACTTCCGTTTAATACCAAATAAAAAAAATATTTCGTATGCTATCTCTTTTTTTTTTATTCGAGAAGCTTGAACAATCGAAATACTTTGTTTAAGTTACTTTTCAAAAATACTCAAGTAGTTACGAAATATGTTAATATTTTATATTACCAATATTCATTTTTCTTTGTGAAATTTTTAGTAAACTCACCTTCAAATGCCCTCTGTAACTCCAGATAATAATTTTTATTGCCTTGGTGCCCCTACTGTAACTTCACGCTTCCTCAGTAACCTTTCTTGAAACTATTATGTAACTGAGTTAACAATTTGTTTTACTTATCTAATACAATGTCCAGTAAACCTCAGCATAAAAGTATTGATATTGCGTTTGGGCTTAAATAAACTATTCTTGACGAAAGTAATTACAGTTTTAAACTAGAAAGTTAGAATTTATCAGTAAGATATACATGAAAATATGCAGATTTATTAATCACAAGACTCGAATCTTGATAACACCAAGATTTTGTTTTTCTGATAAAACTATTTTGTTCATTTCATAATCCACTCAAATCTAAAGTTCCAAAATCTGTCTTAAACTAATCCGCACAGAAAACATATTAAAATTAAAATTTTTATATTATTACTTCTACGTCTGTATTTGTTAAAAATTCATGCTCCGTAAAGGAGTAAAGAAAGTGGTGAATTGTAGCAACACAATAGAGAGTTTGTGAAGCTACACTTCACTACTTCTCGAGTACTCTCCGCATATTCAGTATAGAGTATGATAAGCTGCACTTTAACACTTCTCGAGTGCACCCTGAATATTCGGTAAAGTTTGATAAGCTATACTTCAACACTGCTCGAGTACTCTCCGCATATTCAGTAGAGAGTTGAAGAAGCTACACTTCACTACTTCTCGAGTACTCTCCGCATATTCAGTAGAGAGTATGATAAGCTGCACTTTAACACTTCTCGAGTGTACCCTGAATATTCAGTAGAGAGTTGAAGAAGCTACACTTCACCACTTCTCGAGTGCACCCTGAATATTCGGTAAAGTTTGATAAACTATACTTCAACACTTCTCGAGTATTCCCTGCATATTCACTAAAGAGTAAACTACACTTCAACACTTCTCGAGTACTCCCTGCATATG
>NW_013665611.1:2906934-2910745 GCF_000517525.1 Limulus polyphemus
AGCAGTGTAAGACTAGAGGGTAAGGCAGCTAGTCATCACCACCACCGCCAACTCTTGGGCTACTCTTTTACCAACGAATAGTGGGATTGACCGTCACATTATAACGGCTGAAAGGGCGAGCATGTTTTGGTGGGAGAGTGATTCGAACCCGCGACCCTCAGATTGGGAGTCGAGTGCCTTAACCACCTGGCCATGCCGGGCTAAGCGTTTAGTCTTAAATTAGTATTACCTACAGACAAATTACAGAGTATTAAAAATAAGCATAAGAGTAATGTACTTTTTCAAGCAGAAAAAAATAAGTTATTGTTTCGCAAAGAATGGAATATGTAAAAAACAGGTATTTCGTGGATACTTGACTAACTGATAAACGGGACACTGTGGTTCTGAAATCTGGCAGACCACAGATTTTCTTGTTAACCGAATTACAATAAGACTTTGTAATGTACATATAGCCACTAGTTTTACAATGATTATGTTGATAAGTTAACATAAATGTAGTTCTCATTTAAGCTTTTTTTTTCTTTCCCCCATTTCCGATTAGTATATGGTAATATATTTTTCCAATTCGGATTATTAAAAGGCGCCGTATATATGACAAGCATCAGTAATAATATTAATAAAAAAAAGTTTGAGCATAATCTTTAACCGATTAACTCTGTTGTCTTAGCTAAGTGAAATCATGCTGGCTTAACCATTACGATAACGAGGTTTCGAATCTTGGTAATTTTTATAGATAGACTTAAATTATTTTCGGACATTTTATTAATTCATTCGAAGCTAGAGCTTCTAATCTGTGATCATTTTTGGTCCAATAAACCTGATTGTATCTCCTAACATGGTTTCTATTAATATTACTAGATTTATTGAGAAAAACACCGTTTATTCTTCTTTCCACACAGCCTAGTTAAGTATATTACTAAAATAGCTTACTGTGATATCGATTGATAAATAGTAAAACACACGCAAAAAATAATTTCTATCGCCGTGTTTAATGTTTATCCATGTTAAAGTATTAATATGTTAGTGTTTGTTTTTTAAAGCGATTAATCTGTAATAATTCTGAGCTTGAGCCATTCAGTGGGTGTATCTGAGCTACTATGTATCATGTAAAACTAAAAATAAAACTTTTTGAGTCATTTTAATCGAGTTATGCGCGTTAAACCTAGTTTTACTTTTAATTTATTTTATTTTCACATTTGTTAAGAAATATATGACGCCACCTAGACTAAAAAAGCATTCGCAATAATTATATGAGAGTGATGAATAAACTTCTCGATATAAAACGTATTATATCACCTTCTGTATTCATATTACATAAGCATAAGCTGTTCGCTGAAAATTACGGATGGCTTAAAAATCATTTATTGAGCGATAGCATACACAGAATGTTGGAAATGACCCAAGTGTTTTAATTAAATGCTTAATGACCCACATATATTTTTATAAGAAATATTCTCCATAAAATTTTAAAAATTTAATTATTAGCAAAATAAAAAAATCTCATAACCTTTCTCAAGGTAAAATACAAGAAGTCGATGTAATATTTGTAAACATTGTTAACACACCACTTAGTAAGAATGAAACTATAAGATACAATTTATTATAACATTTATATATATACATATAAAACATTGTTGAACTAGTGGTGCATCCACTGTTTATGTCCACACAGTTGGCCCTATTTATCGTTTTTAGCTAACATGTTTATAACACAGCAGTGTGAAATGGGTGCAACGAAAGGAGGATTAGACCTTTAACATAGGCATGGCATGGCCTGATGATTAGGGCAATCTATCCACAATCTGTGGGTAGCGAGGTCGAAACCCTTCGCTGAACATACTCGCTGTTGAGGCGTTATAATATGACGGTCAATCTTGCTATTTGTTGGTATAAAGTAGTCCAAGAGTTGGCGGTGGATGGTGTTGACTAGCCGCCTTCCCTCTATTCTATCACTTTAAAATTAGAGACGGCTAGTGCACATAGCCCTCGAATAGCTTTGCGCCAGACTAACAAAACAAACAATGAAACCTTTAATATAGCAGCTCGATAGTGGTAGTGAAACCAAACGGACAACATATTTGTAATTCGATTTTTGATTAAAAGTATACGGAAAAACATATTTTTAAAATTATCTGATTCAATATTATTGCTTTTGTTATTACGTCAGAGTGATTGTAGATATATAGATATTGTTATCATTATACCATATGTTGATATAATACTTCGTAAATCATATCTCTTTTGACCTGATTCCGTAATTATAAAAATACAGTTTACAGATACGTTGATATGCACAACGTTTTTATTTCTCAGTACAAAATAATACTCTTTAATTTCACCAACTGCAAACATCAGAATAAATTAAACAAACCGAAGCTCTAAAAATATGATGTAAAAAGTACTACCGTATAGAATTACTAGTCTGTTTGTGTGTTTACCTGAACGCACACTATATGCACACAGTTAGCTAAATGACCAGGTCAGAGACCCATATGGTTAATAGCCGACCTTAATTTTTAACTGCGGATCAGACGGAAGACAACCAGTCGGCAGCACCCAACGCCTGAAGCAGTTAATCTTTACCAAATAGCGGGACTGACTTTTACTCTTATAACGCACTCACAACTGAAAGTATGAACCATCTTTGAAAGTATCCCTTTAGAATCCAATATCCTAGCACCCCCAACCCCATACGATAACCGTTAGGCCATACTCGAGTCCAAAATCGCCAAAATATTTAGTTACAACAAAAAAACATATATATATATATATATATATTCCTTTTCATACAAGTATCACTGAAGTTGAAATGTTTATTTAGGTTATTAGTTTGTGTAAATTTATAACAAATAACAATTCACTCTCTTGCTTGTCTGTGTAAAATTATAATAAATCCTTCATGATTTACTACAGTAATAAGGTTTTGCAAATTAGACGTTATCACTTTCCCAGCACTAAGCTTTAAATTTAAAAGATAAGAACATTTAGAGTATTATTAATTTATGCACAAAATTCTGCCTATCTGTCCTTCTTTGTACTAATACCAACTTGTTGCATTTACAAATTTTATAGTTTTTGTCTAATAAACTACCTAAAATTATGTACGAGACTTCCACAAGGAACTTTATGTTAAAGGTTTAAACAGAAGAAATTTTATGTTCTACGAATTACAAACAGAAGTTCATATACTAGAAATGAACGACCTTATAACACCAAATTAGTTTTTTTTTTAACTGGATCCTCAACGTTTCGCTTTACAGCTTCTTCGGGAGCGTTCCACTAAAACACCAACCGTATCTGACCATTACAGAGCGGTTTGTGTTTTAGTGGAACGCTCCTGAAGAAGTTGTAAAGCGAAACGTTGAGTGTTCAGTTAAAGAAAAAATAACAAATTTGGTGTTATAAAGTCGTTTATTACTAATATTAAAATGTATTTTATACACCAATATGCACTACAGAAATTAAACAAAGTTTATACAGTGTTAAATATCCAATTTTAGCAGCATTGAATACTAAAATTGAAAAGGGGTGTTGCAAAATAAATCACACTTTTTCCCCGAAGTAATGACGAACTTGGTAGGACCTCGAATATCATCACTCGTGAGAAAACGTCATTTCAACGTACTCTTGGGTGTTTGGCTCTTCGAGTTTCATTTTTTGCGAAAACTTTTGAATCATGGTTCTCACTAGAACTCAGGTTCGTGTCTTATGTGCTGCCTTCGGGATGCCTCAGAAACTAGTCGCAGACATGCTCCGAGAATTCAAGTCTTCCAATCGACACATCGCAATACCAGATTTGATAAATCCGATT
>NW_013665611.1:2910823-2913470 GCF_000517525.1 Limulus polyphemus
ATACCAGATTTGATAAATCCGATTAATGCCTCAAAAGTTTCAGAATTGTTGAAGTTGAAAGAGTGGTCCTTGAAAAAAGTGGTGGAATGTGGATTGGGAATTCTCCAGATTTAAATCCCGCCGAAAATGTCGGAGCTTTTGTTTAACAATGCACAAAAGAAATGTTGGAAAATTTGCCTGAATGCGAGAGACACAAACGTGAAACCTTGATTCGTGTTCTCACTGATGTGCTCACAGAGACAGCCACAAGAACAGACAAGTTTGTTACATTGTTGAATGTTTAATCGATTAAAACTCATGCGTGAGAACAATGGTGGCCTAATCAAGCGATATTGATACTTGGGATTACTTTTTTGATTGAATTAAAATCTTGTTTTACTTTGTTATGCTCTCGGGGAAAAAAGGTGTGATTTATTTTGCAACATCCCTTAGTTGAAGATAGATATCATGTCACATAATTATACTGCATGTACCGTCACTTTTGTTTTATAAAGTGTACAGATGACCAAAAAAAAAATAGTATAGAATACTCGCAATTATTGGTTCGGGATTGTTTCTACGTGCTCATTTATTCTGATAGCATTTCGTGCAACTGTATGTTGACATGTGTAACGCATGTATGCTGTCCAAAACAATTAAACGATAATCAGAATTTATAATATCATAGCAACGGCAAGGCAAACCTACTGATATAAAACTGTTAATCACTCCCCCCCCCCCCCAGTTCATTGTTATGAAATTCAGGATTGTGATGATAACCACGTGACCTGAAATGCAATTAAATAGCCATTCAGTTCATACTATATGTATGTAGCGGTCTTAGACAGCCTCGTCTCAGTCTCTCAGTCTCGTCTCGGTGAATCATAGAGTTAAAATTACCTCTAACTGTTCACGAACCTTGCACCTGTGAAACATGTCACATAAGGTGAGTTCAGACAACTTCAGAAGCGTAGAAAATGGTTCTTTCAGAAAAGTGATTGATCCACTCAACTCTCCGGTTTTAAGCGTGCAACATCACTGTCAGTCTGCCTTACTTTTCATAGTGATCATACTTCATGCTGAAGTGAAATCTACTGAACTGTAAAGATGTTGTTCAATTACGAGTGAAGGTTGAATAATTAATTCACATCATATGACTGACCATCATCTGTTTGATTTGTTCACAAATTTATTGAGGAGGGTTGATATTATAACAGTGTATTTGTTGTTTGGAGCTGTGCATATAAACATGCTATTCATATCCATATTTCTTGTAAATATAAGTATGTTCATGACATTTTTTTATACTAATACTGATAAGAAAATAGACAAAGTAATGAATCCACCATTTTTAGGCTAAAGTTGACATACTGATAATGTTAAGCTGATCAATTACTTAGTGTAGTAAGTATAGTTATCGATGGAAGGGCATATTTTGTATCACTTTATTTTATTTCTGTCTCCAACCAACTTGGTCTCCCTCCAGTTTTCTTCTTCTTACAGGCTTAGTAAACATTTAATTCAGAGCATAAATTCTAGAATTTTCCAAAGCTTTTGCTAAAATCTTGATGAACTTTTCGTTTCTATTAGAACGAGTATTTCTTCTGCTTTAACATTTAGACACGTATATAACGTATTTTTCATATGCAATGTCAAGAATATCTACCTAGGGGTCATCTTCACCCCTTATATGGTCCGCTTATAAGAAGAAAACCCTCGAAAGTTTAGTAAATACAGAGCACAGATAATCAATTATGCAGCTTTGTGCTTAACTACAAACAAACAAACTATTCTGGGTTAAAGTTGTTTTACTATTTCAAGAAATAAAACCCAGGATCTGTTTTTCTATAGATTAGAATACAAGTCAATTTGTTGCTATTACAATACTTTACCACAAGTAACCGTGTTAAATCTGCCGTTTGTGTTATTCTGTCATGCACTAAAACATTTTAACGAACACTCGTTCTAACAAATAGCCAAGTCATCTCACACATTCCTATCAGAACCACGCAGCTCACAAAAGGGCCATTTCTCTTCGGAAAAAATATATAAAAATATTGCAAAGATACGGTTAGTTGATAGTCACTATACTGATAAAAAAATTCGTATTTTTGGCAGGGATGAGCAAAGACATACATATAAAAGATAACTAAGTAGATAAACAGTTTTAAACGAAAGTGACTAAACTGTTGTTGTTTATATTTCCGTATACATTTATAATCTTTACCCGAAACACAAAAGAACGAATTCTGAATAAATGTTTCACAAACTCGTAAATCTATTTTGACTTGTATTACACATTCACCAAACTGTAAAATATATACCCAGGATTCTTTCATTGGTGCTTTAAGATATTTTTATTGGCAAACAATATTTCGTAATTTTCAGTCAAAGTATTTTAATAGTTACGATTTCCAATATCAAAGGCCAGGTGGTATAAGTATTTCAAACAATACTTTGATTTCTTATACTTATATAATGAAATGTTTTATCCTTACTAAGATATTTTAATATTCTTGCGGCCCGGCATGGCCAGGTGGTTAGGGCGCTCGACTCGCAATCTGTGGGTCGTGGGTTCGAATCCCCGTCACACCAACATGCTCGCCCTTTCAGTCGTGGGTCGTTATAATGTGACGGTCAATCCCACTATTCGTTGGTAAAAGAGTAG
>NW_013665611.1:2913578-2925056 GCF_000517525.1 Limulus polyphemus
ACTGCTAAATTAGGAACGGCTAGCGCAGATAGCCCTCGTGTAGCTTTGCGCGAAATTCAAAAACAAAACAAACAAACATTATTCTTGCTTTTATGACTGTCCGTGTTATAGTTTGTAAAGGAAACTTGGAGCTAACTGTAAACCTGACAAGTTGATTCGGTTTACATTGTATGCACTTACTGATATTTTCTTTAATGTAAGCTAAATGAAGAACATTTAAATAAAAATTAAATACATTCTGAGAACGTCCTACATCTTTACAGAAAGATTTGCCGCCATGATGTTACATAGCATAACAACCTTTGATTTCAGAACTTTGTCGAAGCAAATGTTAAGATAATTCCTAACGTTGTTTAACATTTTCCAAATGAATAGTAAGTATATCAAAAAGAAAAGAAAAGAAATGCTCACGGACTGAAATGTTCACACGCTTTCCCTTGTCTATATCTAAGCAGGCTGATTGTAACACTCGTCTACATTGTAAATGTCTACTTATTATGTTTTACATTCCTTAGTGGATACTCTCGGAGTCAAACTGACCAGAATATCAAATTATACGAATATGATATGAAAGAACCACTTTGTGCCCTTGTTTTCAGTTTTATGGACTTTTATTAACAATACTGATAGAAATAAAAGAAAAGCAGGCTATGAGTCAGACCTTACTATAGAAGGCTTGAGCCAGACTTGGCGGGGCCACACTTATTGATCCAAACCGAAACGTGTGTGATAGCATGTGGTTAACAGCGATGCTAGAGCTTAGGTAATGCGTAAGTTTTCTTTCCCGTCACAATCCAGGTGAATACTCCATCACTTTAGACTTGTCTGTCAGTAGACGATATGGTGTTTACAGTGAAACGAAGTATTCAATCAAAACCATATAGGCGTGTTTCTTATCCAATCATCGTTACAGTTCACGTGAATAAACATTTGACGCTATACTAGCTAATCAGCTTACGAGACATATATGAACAAAAAATTGGAGTTTTATTATCTAATCAGCATTGTAAACAGATGGATAAACATCCTATATTTTCTTACCTAAACAGTGCCACAGTCCACGTCCATAAATATTTGACACTTGCTTATCTAAACAGCGCCACAGTCCATGTACATAAACATTTGACGCTTTCTTATCTAAACAGCATCACAGTCCACGTCCATTAACCTTGACGCTTTCTTATCTAAACAGCACTACAGTCCACATTCATAAACATTTGATGCTTTATCTAATCAGATTTGCAACACAGGGGTAAACACTTAACGCTTTCTTATTTAATCAACGTTGCAATACACATGGACAAACATTTAACGCCTTATTGTATAATCAACGCTGCAATACTCATGAATAAGCATTCAATAGTTCCTATCTAATTAGTGTCATAGTTTATATAGATAAACCTTTTATCTAATCATCATTCAAAACAGATGGACAAACCTACGACATTCTCTTATCTAATCACATAGGTAAACTTATGATATATTCTTATCTAAAAGCAATAATGTACACATGGTAAGCCTTCTATAGTTTCCTATCATGAAGCATGAAATGTTCTGACAGACAGTCTTACGCTAAAAATTGGAACGACAGAAACATATGCTTTTTTCTTCTACAAAAAGTCTTACCCACAAAAAAAATAACCACAAGCTTTCCTGTACAGTGAAAGTAACAGCCATTTCTGATGTCAATCACACTGATTTATAATCTGCTACAATCAAAAGTGTTTGGTATGTTTCTTACCTGTGAAATCGAACGAAATGTGAACCATGAAACACAATATTGCCCCACATCTATTTGGTCTACAGCTATGCACTGCGTAGGAATATATATATATTTGTACGAGCAATTTTTCATTGATACCTGAATGAAGATATTACCTATTATATATTTCCCTTGTAATAGCACTGAACACACGCTCATATCACTTCTGTTATTCATATTTTAACAAGTCTTCAAGCACCAGCAGACTCTTATTTATCATCTCATTTATAATCCACCCCCACGTACAGATAGACAACATCCTATGTATCCTTCCGCCAGTACTTTATGTAATTCCATATTACGTCTTTCCTACCACAGATACTAATTCAGTGTGAAAGCAAAATTTGTGATTTCCCGAGGGAACTCGTAGGTGACTGAATAAAACATGTTGGTTTCGGTCCTAGGAACCATCTAAATGGTATGTATTAAGACAGAAAGGAAGAAAAAGAAAATGACTGAACCCACTTTATTCTTATTTGTATATCAATGATCATTCAATTAATTATTTATGCTCATTAACGGGATGATTTTCAGTTTTGATCTTAGTGAGTAGCTTGATCTTGATCCTAAGTTCGTATATGAATCAAGTTAGCCTAAATCCTACATAGATCCTAGACAATGCATTCTCTTATATATTTTTTGACTTTAAATTAACTTAAAATGTACACAGACTAGTCGTGTGTCCGTCAGACTATAACAACGTCTATTTACAACCTACCTAACATTTAAGCCTAACTCGTGAAGAAAGAAGAAATAGATTAGATAATTAAACACGATAATTCGAAGTAAATACAGTAATATAAATAAGTATAAATGAACGTTGAAATTCTAAACAAAAATAAATAGCAAGCAAAACGGAGGAAACCTTTCATAATTGATCACTAAACTAATTAGTACGAAAACAACCAACTAAAGGTTAAAGAACCTAACCCTCTAGTTACTCAGCGATTATAGATCTTCTGTTATTTATCATACCTACTTTTACATCGTGTTTCATACACAGTCTTAATGATTGTAGAAACAAATTAAATTATACGGCATACTTATAATTAGCTCCATATTTATTAGCATTTGTGAATTACATATTTTCACTTATTGGCCGAGAGTGGCGCAATGGTTAGCGTGACGCTATGAATCTGAGGGTCCAATGTTCGCGTCCTGTTACTACAAAAATAGGAGCTGCTTTATAAGAGTTACAGTCAACTCCCACTATTTGATTCAGACAAGAGTTGGCGGGTGGGTGCTTTTGACTAGTTATGTTTCCTCTAGCCTACCGCAGATAGCCCTTGGGTGTCTTTGCGCGAATATCCGAAAACAAACAAACCTTTGCTAATAACCTTCATAACCCGCAACTATACAGTTTTACATAAGTTATCTCTACCAACGTAAACGCTCCTAGCGTGTTATGCAAAAGTGACCTAACCCACAAAATCCCAAAAACGTTTTTCTTTCTTATATTTTCTGAGCTAACAAAGTCTAGTCGTTCTTAAGAAAAACAACCTAAACCCAATCCTTTAGATTGTCGCTATATGCAGGAGAGTTCCAACCCATACTCGTGCTATCAAAAATATCAGTTATGCAAAAATGACCTATGTGGGTTAGATCATTTTGCAGAACTATTTTGAAATATGATAAAAGTAAGATGTGGAAGTGTTCTGTAAAAGTTTACAGGAGCATGTAGATAATTATATACTTTTCTCATTTCAGTGCCATCTCATTTTGTCATCTTTTTTCGACATTTTCAAGGTGTGTGATTCTTTCAAAGTCAGTCTCGGAAATGCAACAATTGCAGAGGAGAAAGCAGAGCTGACGAATTTGCATGATACTCACCTTACTGCAGCTCAACATGCAACAGCTTTATTGATGAACAAAGATCTTGATGATGTCAAAAATACGCCTAACCTGGAAGCTCTCACGTTTGATTTACAGAACCACCCCTCCCCCTTTGCCAAGACTAACGTTGTGCTCTACAAAAGAAAAAATGTGGCTGTATAAGCTTGGCATTCATAGTGGAACCACCAAAAAAAGAATACCTTTATACATGGCTTGAAAATGAAGCAGGACGTGGAGCACAAGAAGTTGATATTTGTCTTTGGAAACACGTCCTTGAACTTCTTGGAGATATAGAGGACTTAATAGTCTGCAATGACTTCTGCAGTGGCCAAAATATAAATATTACCTAGCTTCTGCAACATTTACTCCAGATTCATGCCTCATTGAAGACCATCACATTACGCTTTAGAGTTGCGGGACAGAGATTTCTCCCTAATGATTCGTAATTTGGTGATGTCGAATGTCTGCTAAAAACACAAACAGTAGCGCCTATACACAACAGACGACTACCGAAATGGGATGAAAGTATGTCGCCGGAAGAACTCTTCACTGTCATTGTGATGAAGAAATCAGACTTTCTCAGAACTACTGAACTGGAGAAAGCAACTGTCAGCAGAAAAGTAGACACAGAGGGTAAAAAAAAGTTAACTGGCTGATGACACATGAGATCTTTGTTCGAAAACGTGACCCAGCAGAGCCTAACATTGCACGTCTATTGGGGGAGGGCGCCCCTGTTGTCTTTTCACTAAAGTCTGGCCGTTACTATGGTCTGAGGGGGAAAAAGAGTCAGCGGAAAAACATTATAATCTAAGAGACCTCATGTGTCTCATCCCAGATGACTGCAAGCCATTCTACTACTCCATCCTTAAAGATGAGAACATCATTGATGATGTGGACGACTTTGATGGAGAACTGGATTTTCTTATTGAGGATGACTAACCTTGCTCTCTTTACTCGAGTACTGCAACAATAACCACTAATGATTATAAAGAAAATAATTGTTTCGGCAGTTGTTTTTTTAAATAAATCTATAACAACTTGTTAAAAATTGTATTCGTATATTATTACGTTTCTTGACATCTTTTGAAAAGTAGCAGTTTTAGTAAGTCTGTGTCAGGCAAAATTGACCTAAGTCACTAATCGTAATTTTTTTGAATCATAATGAACAGTTTATTGCTAAGTAAATGTTCTTTTCTAACATATAATAGTGATCTTTATTGATTAAGATTAGAACGCACATCTGGTATTCGTCTCTTATTTTTGTTAGGAAATTGAAACGTTTTGGTCATTTACTCAAAACTTCGAATTGTAGATTAAATCTCTTTTGAATCACACAGTTAAAATATCATCTGTCTTTTATTAAAATGATAGAGCAACAATTTAAATGTTGAAATGTATCTTTCGTCTATAACCTAATTCCATGAACAAACACTTAGTTAAATATGTCATTCAATATTTGTAAAATTATCTACAATATCTTATGGTGTATATTCCGTTTCTAGCTTAACTCCGAGAACCATCACATTGTTAAATGTATTGTTGAATATTATTAAAGTTATCTAGAAACACACTTGGTGTATATTCCATCTATGACATGACTCCGTGAACCAGAGACGAAATATTCACAATAGTGTGTTGATAGATAATTTTGATTAAATAATATGCTTAATAATGTACTGGTTCATGGAGTCAGGTTAGAGACGAAATATTCACCATAGTGTGTTGATAGATAATTTTGATTAAATAATATGCTTAATAATGTACATTTTTATTAGATCTCTGGTGATTATACGTTTGAGCTGAACATGAATAGCTTATGCTTGATTTTAGAGTCAGGTTGTAGACGGATTATACACCACAGTGTATTGCAAGATCATTTTAATAATGTTCAATAAGATATTCAACAATGTGCTGGTTGACTGAGTCGAGTTATAGAAGGAATATACACCAAAATATATTGCAAGATGAATTTAATTTTAATTCAAGAATATATCAAACAATGTACTGATTCATGGAGTCAGGTTATACAATTCATTGTGTAAAATATAGTTTAATCATTTAAAAGTTATTTATAACGTTGTTGGCACCTCGCTGTTAAATATATATTCGGTTGAACACGTTAAGCGTTTCATGTTATACAATCAGCATAAAAGACTTAAGTCTTTCATTGCTGGCACGCTTCGTAGTCTCTCTGTAGAACAAACGTTTGAAAAGTGGAGTACTGTACAATAGATTAGTTGACCAATATATTTCAATCACACATTTGTGAATAATATGTATAATAAATGTCAACATAGAAATATTTTTTATTTCACTGCTGATTGTCGAATATCTTTCTGTAATATGAGACCATTGTTTCACTAACTAAATAATTAATAAAGTCGTAATTCACAAACAGGTTTAAATAGTCAGGTGACTGAAATCCTGCTGTGTACAGTTGAATACCAGCTGTATCACCAAACGCACCAGCATCAACGACTGATGGTGTTTGCTTTCGTTTAGCATCGAACTAAGTTCTTGCAGTCGCTTATTTCGAGAGTCATTCTTTTTAATGCCTTCATCTTCTTGATTTTCGTTCAACTCCACGATATCTGAATCTTTTTGTGCTTCTTTATCAGCATAATTGACATCGTCAACATCATAACCACTTCTTTCCATATCATCCTCGACGGCAAACCTGTCATCGTTTAGCTCTCTAGTTATTTGATTTATATTCTAAAGGAAGGTTAAGTTTTTGTTTCAATAAATAAACATTTGTCTACTGAAAGATCACACGAATTCAAGAAAGCCTAACTATTAACTGTTGACAAAATACAATAAATCTTTCTGTCGAAGTGCACGAACTTAAAACTAAAGTTATTAGTTCTATTTAATTGATGATTTTTACTTGCTCTATACATGCGGTAGTGTGTTCTTCTTACATGCTGATGATTTATATAATGCCAAAAGAAGATAGACATAACCAGTACGCACTCAAAGCATAGCAGAGAAACATGAGAGGAGGTTCAGATTATATAAAAGGTTTAAACTATGCTTAAATACACAACACTTCAATCAAAAACTATCTTTAGCATTTACGTATTAACAAAATATTAAAATAACAAATAAAAACAAAACGGGTGTAAGCGTTAATTTCTCCATTACACGAAGCTTGTTTATTACTACTTAGCTTTGATGAACTTGTCTTGAAATAAAATTGAATATACCAGAATAAGCAATTCTCTTTAACGTTTATCTGAACAGTGGAAAGCGATCAATCAACTCTGTACTCTAGATGCTAACGGTAGTAAACATCGGGTTTACCTACAGTTCTCAACAAAGACTACTGATTGTATATTTCATCAACAGCGAAAAGCAGTAGTAGTAAAGATTAATGATCTTTTTCCACATCTGTTATATGGTAACGCTTTTCAAAAGTCTTCTAAAACTAGCATTTTCTTACATGCATAACTAGGCACTGTTATGTTAACCTAATAATTAATGATTTATCCAACTGACAAAAGTATAACATATTACAGTATCAACTACGATAAACTAAATGAACAGATGAATTAATCAAATGTGATAGAAGATATAAAACAAGGTCTGACACTGACAGCAATAAAATCTAAAATCTACATTAGTTCCTTAATAAACAAATGTTATTTTGTAAAACCAATGATTTATTAACCGCCGATAAAGTACTGTATTTACCTATGGAATCGAACAAGCATGTTCAAAATACAACACCAGCAAGATGTATTTTGTGGAAAATACGGGGGATTATTTAACCCTTATCTCTGCAATATTATTGTGTTGGGCCATATTATTGCAAAATGTTATCTCTAAAGAACTGTTTCTACTCATTTATGTTTTATTAAACATTTTCAAATTGAAAGATATATCTACTTAAGTACAATGATATAAAAAAATCAGAGTAAAAGTTTTGATTGGTAGATACGATTAATAAATGTCATAAAACCTAAATAATTTGTTTTACCAGTGACATTAATACATGTCTATGCATGACTACTTTTGAGAGTTTTCAGTAGGGTTTGTTGTTACATGTGAAAAATACGGCTCAAGTAAGCGTAAACCAACAAACTTTAGGCTTTACTCACTCATGGAAAATCTTGTACATTTTGGAAAACATGTAAGTACAGAAAAACATTATGGTTTGAAATTCGCGCAGAGATAGCCATCCCTAATTTAGCAGTGAAATACTAGACAAGGTATCTAGTCACCCACCGTCAACACTTTTACCAATGATTGACCGTCACAATATAATTCCCCAACGGCTGAGGAAAGAGCGAGAATGTGTGTTGGGAGGGGGATTCGACGTCATGGGAACAGTAATATTTTTCTGTGCTAAGCTTGTTTTATTTGTGTTTCTTTAAGCACAATAGATGTATAATATGCTATCTTTACTGTGTTCATCGCAGAGAACAAACGGTGAATTTTAACATTATAAGCTATTTCAAGATTATTGCTAAGTGGCTCCGGGTTAAAAGTATATTCCGTCAATATCCTAACTTTACAAAGAAGTGGTTAGTTTTACATCAGCTGCCGAAGCTCACCAGAGCTCCAAGATAAACTAAAATAATAATAATAATACGGCTCAAGGTACAGATAAGGTAGTTAAATAATTCAAACGTTATTTAGAACATTGTGAGTACTTTCATCGGAACCTCTTATGATTAGATTGTATTGATTCATCAGTTGAGTGTCTTGACTATAACGATCTTTTCAGCAATTTACAACTGATGTCGTGTTGATCAACTTATAGCTGAACTTGTAGTGCGCTTATAATTGTCCTTTTCATTGGGACTAAAAACCATACGTTGCACGTGAATGAAACTTAGAAATAAATAATCCAAATACATAATGAACGTATAGCTAAGTCATCCTGCTGACCTACAGAGGTTGAATGCGCTATCTTAAAACTATTTTGGAGCCTTACCACGTGTCGCCAAATTCAGTCATGCTGTATCTGATTACAATGCATCTTGACAATAGCCATTCAGCGTCGTTTCTACTGCAAAAGGCTCCATTATAATAATGTCATTTCCAAAGCATCCCACTCCTCCTAGCAAAACCTTCCGTATGCTCTCGGCAAACCAGATGCCCAGTGCTCCAGTAAACATGACAATTCCATTCAGACCTGACATGGCCTGGTGGTTAAGGCCCTCGACTCTGTTCTTCTTCATCGGGATTCGGTCTATATTTTGGACTAGGGAGAGTCAGGTTTAGCGTAGACCTCTTACTCCCTCTCAGGAATTGTTATTTTGTTTACACTCTTACTAAATCCTAGGTAACAGCTGTTGTTACGTTATTGCATCATTCACAGTATGTTAAATTTTGTCAATTGTCCGCAGTTTTAATTAACGTACTATCGTTCATACCACATTGAATGTGCCGGTTCTCGTCTAAGAAGCTCGATTCGCAATCTGTGGGTCTTGAGTTCGAATTCCCGTCACTGAACATGTTCACCATTTGAGCCTTGGTTCATTATATGTGACGGTCAATTCCACCATTCGTTGATAAAATAGTAGCTCAAGAGTTGGCGGTGTTGACTAGCTGCCGTCCTTCTAGTCTATCACTGCTAAATTAGGAACGGCTAGTGAACATAGCCCTCGAGTAGCTTTGCACGAAATTCAAAACAAACAGACAATTCTGCTCGTTAATTCTAATACTCGTATTAACGTTACACTTCAAACGTTAAATGAGTATGGTAAATAGACAAACACGAAATCATTAACAAAATTGACAGTTTAACAACTAATCAGTCTACACATATTGTTAATCTCTTTCTCACTTAGTCCTTTTTATATTTACGTTTCCCTTCGATTTTTTAATCGACGTTAGCATTATACATTATACATTCTCTGTATACAAGTAAGGGTTCTAGCGCTAATACACTGCAGATTGACTTTTAGTTTTAAACTACTAAACTAATTTCACAGTAAGTTTAAAGCAATTTTTTATGTTCTGTTGCCATTGTTCTTTGTATTGTTGAATTATGGCTATTCAGTTTCTTAGGGTTTTTCAAAAAGAAGACTGTATAATAGTATTCCAACCACAAGATGTCTACCATACTATTTGCCGATGACGCGTTTCGCTTACTCTAGAACTCATCAGGCCAGCTAGGACACGCCAAAATAATAGTGGTCGGAACACTATTTATATAAGTCTTTTGTTACAACAATAATTGTTATGGTGTGAGCCTCCTTTTCTAAGCTGGCAAAGCATTGTTATAATTATTTATATTTATCATAAGGTATTAGTATTAGGCCTATTATATTTTAACACTACATTCTTTATTCAGTCCCTGAGTTAAGAATTAAAAGAGTGTACAATGTTGTCTGCCGTATCCATTGCTAGCCTAGAAAGAGTATTCACACCATAATAACTGTTCTTATAAAAAATGGTTTACATAAATAGTTTTCTGACCGCTAATGTGTTTGTTGTGTCCCAACCGGTCTGATGAGCTCTGTATTGAACGAAACGCGTCGTCGGCAGTGGATATGTTGGGCAAGGTGTGGTTGAAATAAGAATGGTTGAAATACTATTATATGTTCTTTTTCTTCCTTTATTCTTGAAAAACTGTAAGGAACCGAATAAAGAATGTGGTGTTAAAATATAATAGGCCCTATAACAAATTATAATTAATCATAACCATGCTTCTCTAGCTTAGAAAAGGCGTTCACACCGTAATAACTTAATTCAATTACAATTTAAATTATGTTAATATCAATATTTTTATTTTCCAATTAATATCATTATTCTAATTTTTTTTTATCTAATCTAATAATTCATTTGTTTCTTATGTCATTGTTTTTATTATAATTTATCTTTCCATGTTTTCTCCAAGCACGCATTCTAAATACTTGTTGTATTATTATATAATGTAACGGACTCGGGGATTTATTTCATTCTTATTTTTAAGACTTTTATGCATCTGAGTAAAAGAGTTATGCCAGAAACGTCTAGCATATAAATATATATTTCCCCGTAGTATTAAGAATACGCCGTGTTCTTCACTTCACATGTTGCATCGGATTTCTTTTACACTCAAATAATGCAACTTTTATTCTACGAGAGTTTCGGTCTTTCGCTAAAGAAATTACTTTTTTATAATATGTCATAATATCTTTTTTTATTACGATCGACAGACGGTAGGGTTAACAATAAAAGTCATTCATGGAAATGCGACTTTATAACGTCAAGAAAATAAACATCAACTATGAAGAATAAGTTTTTGAAAATTGAAAGGTAAATTAATCAAAAATTATCTACAAGTCCACCATTTTACGTAATAACGTTGTTGTTTTTATTTTATCTTTTGTCAATTATTCACTGTCTCAAAGTCTCTATCACATAAGTTTACGTTGTTAGATAACGAAATAATTATAAATAATTACCTAATTGAAACATTTATAAATAAAAGCTCTATATAAGGATCTGTACACATCACTGAATGCGAAAGCAAGTTCTGTCAGGAGAATTTTTTTCATTAACCTTCTGTGTTATAAAAAACCTATAGTACCAAATTTGCATTAATTAAATGGTTGAGTTCTCCGTTCGTTTAACATAATAACATTAAGTTTTACTTTAAGGGTCTAGCTTTGCTAACTTGGATTACGCTTGACTAAAATTATTATGCAAAATTGAGAAACTCCAAATTAAATATATATATATATTTATGAAAATTTATAGTCTGTGGAACTTTATTAAATATAAAATTCTACTGAAGGTTTTACACAATTGGCACTAACATAAAACCTTCAAACTGAACTCATAAACTTTCGAAAAATGGCCTAAAAATGTGGTAAAATATAATAGCTAAACTCAAAATAAGACCCAAAACTCGAGCGCTTTCGAATAGTTGACTATTCTTCTTCAGG
>NW_013665611.1:2926056-2938000 GCF_000517525.1 Limulus polyphemus
AAGTCTATTACACTTTATATGTGATCCTTTGTGCTAACTCTTTTATCAAAATAGCTAAACTCAGGTTCTCGGTGATCACATGTTGAGACCTTAAGTGATCAGTTCAACAGAAAAATACCAACATTAAAAGTACCTTTTTAATTGTGTGACTAAAAGCTACAAATATTCTGTAATCAAAACAAATATATATATAAAAGAAAGCTCAAAAATTTGCAAAAAATAAATAAATAGAATAGCATAAAGCAAGATACTTATTACAAAGACCTACGTCATTGATATTCCAATATCTTGCACAAGTACATTGCCAGAGGGTTTCATTATAATTTCATGACTGAACGTTACTTCTTTCTTCCAGTGCATTAATGGGTGTGGTTTTAATTTCCATTTTCCTTTTCGATCAATAGAATCAAATCCACAGATATTTACAATAAAAAAGTCTGTTTCTTCCCCCTCTTTTTCTAGAATCTGTTTTTTGTTTAAGTAACAGAGGGAAAATTTTGTAACAAAGTTGTTCAAAGCATTGTAAAACATATCTTATGATAAAAACATTTTTGTTTAAAGTAATTTAATTATCCAAACAATGTTGTACTGATAAACATACACAGCGAGTGTATACACCTTAATGTTACAAACCGCCCTTCGTAGGAAGTTACCTTGTTTTTGCCCGATATATTACACTATGGTTATGGTAAGAGAACTTACGTTTATCTTCCTTTTATGATTATTTGGAAGTTACAAGAAGAGCAAACGACAAAACGAAAAGTATCCTCCTTACTTTAATGAAAAAATAGGGAAGCATGTTAATCTAAAGCCAAAATTCTAACCTCAACTGTCTGCTAATTATCATGAAAAAATAATTAAACTAAACATTATTTTGAAGCATTTCCAGCAATATTAAAAGTATAAAACTCGTGACTGGCGAATGTTATGTACTGTTGATGAGGGCGCTCTCAGATGGATGAGGAGTTGAAAAGTATTGTTTGTTTCAAGTTAAGCACAAAGCTACACAATGGGCTATCTGTGTTCTGCCCACCACGGGTATCGAAACCCGGTTTCTTTCTAGTGTTGTAAGTCCGCAGACATTCCGCTGTGCCACTGGGGGGCGAAAAGTATTGTTTTCAAAGGACAATGCCCAAACTTTTTTTGTACGTTAAGATGGACAACATTGTTCCTTTCAAACAGATTACATTTAGGCCTAAAAAGTCACATCGAGTTGCACAACATGCTCAAACCATCTTCTATTGAATCATTCAACGTCAACTTGAACTCGTAGGTACATTCAGGCAGAAAATGTGCAGGCACGTGGTGAAATGGTAGAAAAACAGTATCAATACGACTATGAAAATAGCTCTTAGCTGTATATAAATGTTCCCTTGAAACAACTATGCCGAGCTTTAATCTTTTAGTTCTCTTCATTGTTATGACAATAAATATGCAGAACGATACTAAAAAGGAGCATCTAAAATAGTTTATCAATAAATAATAGAAAAATAAAATATCAAACAGTATAACGACACGATGTAGACTGCACCCCGGTTCTGAGGTATCTTTGAATTCTACAGAGAACGCAAAGTGCATTCTGATCATACATATAACTGTACGGAATGTAAACTTCATATGGAGATGAATTGGAGCTATGCAGTGTTTTTCTTTTCAAATAAACGTTTTAAGAAATGCATGATATTATATAGTGTTGATCTGACGCTACTCAAGGAACGTAGGCAACAGTCCTCATCTAAAACATTGCATAAGGAACGTTAAATGTTCTTAATAGTCTACTTCTCTGGAGAAACGTGTTAGATGAAACTAGAGAATTAGACACTATACTCTCTTGAGTAGTGTGTTAGATCAGTTAGCAGTTTACGTTCTCTGGTGAAGTGTGTTAGACCAGTCAGCAGTCTACGTTCTTTGGAGAACTGTATTAGATCAACACTAATTTATGTTTTATGAACGACCAAGTCAGATCTGACTCTTGTTTACGTACGTTTTCTGAATAAGTTTGTAAGATCGGATACTGAACACTGCGTTCTCTTAAAAAGTGTTAGATCGGATAACACTGAAACATCACTCTTTCCTTGAATATGTGTTATTACAGGTTGTGTGTTAGATCGGATACTGGTCTATATTTTCTGGAAGATTATGTTAGATCGGATACTGGTCTATGTTTTCTAGAAAATTGTGTTAGATTGGATACTACTTTGAGTTCTCTGCAAAAATGTGTTAAATTGGACTTTCTTCATAGAATGTAGACTGCTATCTGATCTAACACACTTTTGTGGAGAACGTAGTACCTCGATATATAACATTTCTCTAAAGAAGGTATACTAAGTCCCAATTTAACACATTTCTATAGAAGGTAGACTGTAGTCTGATCTAACGTATTTCTCCAGAAAAGGTAGACTAGTGTTCGATCTAATATATTTGTCTAGAGAACATAAACTCAATCAAACACACACACACTCCTAGCCTTAAAAAAACTTTCAATACTATTTAGTATGTTAATATAAATTCATTCATCTTTTTTTTTATGGAGAAGGGCAATACAATATCTGGAATCTGGCAACATAAACTTGGTCTTGGTATAAAGTCTCACGACCAGCACCATAGAAGATGTGTGTGTGTAGTCTTGCCAGTAAATCTGCTTCTTTCGAAATGTTTTTCTGCCACAAAGTTACCTTTTACTTCGAAGCATTTTGAAAAACAGACTTTGAAAGTGTTTATGTGTTTAGCTCCATTAGGATGAACTCCGCAATAGGTGTTGAAAACAGACCTTGAAACTGTTTATGTGTTCGGTTCCGTTAGGATGAACCCCTCAAAAGGTGTTGAAAACGAACCTTTAAAGTGTTTATGTGTTCGACTCCGTTAGGATGAACACCGCAACAGGTGTTGAAAAGAGACCTTGAAACTGCTTATGTGTTCGGTTCTGTTGGGATGAACCCCTCAACAGGTGTTGAAAACGAACCTTTAAAGTGTTTATGTGTTCGACTCCGTTAGGATGAACCCCCTAACAGGTGTTGAAAACGGACCATGAAAGTGTTTATGTGTTAAGCTCTGTTAGGATGAACCCCGCAACAAATGTTGATAACGTACCTTAAAAATGTTTATGTTTATCATGTTGACACACTCCAATCTGTGTATATCCATTTGAAATATGTAATGTCACTTTTTTTTGTTTCAAAACGTTTCTTGATCTAAAATCAAAATTACTGAGCTCTAATAGCTCCACTTTAGTATTGTAAGAATGAATTATTACTGAATAAAGTTGTTAGTTCTGTTCGAACTCCAAAGACGTTGTTATTTGAAACGAACATATAAAGCCATGTTCAAATAACTTGTAAAAGTAGTTTTCGAGTGTTATTTTTATTTCTTTTCCTTTTTCTTTTCAGTTTAGGATAGATGCCTTGATAATACATTGCCTTGCAAAAACATTCACCCCCATGCAAAGTTTCCACATTTTGTTGCTGTCTGAGCTTGCAATCATGAAACTTTCAAATATGACTTTATATTTAGAATCTACTCCAAACTGAGAAAGCTTAAAAAACGCTGATATTGTGTACGTAAGTTAGATTTTCAAAGAAAATTTGAATATTCTCAATTACATAAGTATTCATCAACCCCTTTGCTACGGCAATCCTAAATGAGTTCAGGTGCAAATAATTAGTTTGAATGGTCATAAAATTAGTTTAATGATCTCCGTCTTTGTGTAATCAATGTGGTTTAACTTGACTTCATAGTAAATGCATCTGTTCAAGCCACAACTAACATAGTGATACGACAGACCAACCATAAAGTTTGTTTGTTTGTTTGTTTGAAGTTAAGCACAAAGCTACACAATGGGCTATCTGTGCTCTGCCCACCACAGGTATCGAAACCCGGTTTCTAGCGTTGTAAGTCCGCAGACATACCGCTGTGCCACTGGGGGGCCTAACCATAAAGACCAAGGAGCTTTCCAAACAAGTCAAGGATAAAGTGGTACAGAAGCACAGATCAGGAGAAGGTTGGAATAAACTTTCGAAATCGCTGATTATACCTTTGAATATGGTGAAGTCCATCATTAAGAAGTGAAATGCACTTCATACCACCCAATCACTACCCAGATCAGGCCGCTCTTCGTAACTAAGCAGCTGGGCAAGTAAGAAATGGTTAGGGATGCCACTCTGAAGCTAACAGTGACTTTGAAAGATTTGCAAGTTTCCATATTTGAGATGGGAGTCAGTGTTCATACATCGACAATATCCAGGTCCCTACACAAAGCTGGCCTGTATGGGCGAGTAACAAGAAAGAAGTCATTACTGAAAAAGAATCATCTTAAATAATGTATGGAGTTTGCGACAAAGTTTGTAAATGAAACTACAGACATGTGATAGAAGGTTTTGTGGTCAGACGAGACAAAATTGAGCTTTTTTGTTATAAATTCAAAGCGTTACATCTGGCGAAAGCCCAATACAGTACATCATCCAGTCAACACCATCCCAACTGCCAAGCATGGTAGTGGCAGCATCATGTTATGGAGATGCTTCTCATCAGTAGGGACTGGGAAGTTTATCAGGATTGAGTGAAAATGGATGGTGCAAAATACAGGCGAATCCTAAAGGAAAACCTGCTTGAGTTAGCCAAGAATCTAAAACTGGGTCGAAAATTCACATTTCAGCAAGAAAATTACCCGAAGCACAAGGCCAAAGCCACAATGGAGTGGTTTTAAAAGAATAATGTGAATGTCCTG
The DNA here is from genome assembly GCF_000517525.1 of Limulus polyphemus. Lineage (NCBI taxonomy): Eukaryota > Metazoa > Arthropoda > Merostomata > Xiphosura > Limulidae > Limulus > Limulus polyphemus. The sequence goes on from NW_013665611.1 coordinate 2,930,780, forward strand.
GAGTATTCCAGTTAAAGCTCTGGCTTGAATCCAACAGAAAATTTATGGCGAGATTTGAAGATTGCAGTTCATCAACGAGCCCCAAAGAACTTGTCAGAATTGGAGCAATTTTGCCAGAAAGAATAGACAAAACTTACACCATCTCATTGTGCAAAGCTGGTAAAGACTTATCGAAAAAGACTCACATCAGTAATTATTGCTAAAGGTGCTTCCACCAAGTACTAACTTAGGGGGCTGAATACTTATGCAATCAGCAAATTTCAATTTATATATTTTATTTGTAGGTTTTGCTGACATTCAACCCCCTTCACACATAACAGTGTTAAGTTTGGTCATTAGCGTTTTGAATAAATACAGGTTCATTAAATAAAAATTGTTTACGTTATTTGTATTTCATCAAAATGTGACATCATTGGTAGGGGGGGTGAATACTTTTGAAAGACACTGTAATATCTGTAATAGATCTCGTGGAAAATGACCCCAGTTCAGTAATCTCCCGTTTTGCATCTCCTCCTCTTCTACAAAAAATATTGCTTCTATAAAGCTTTGTTTTCATGTTGTGTGTCAAGGATTTATGTTACCATTTTAATAATCATTTTAGTATGCAGCTGTTGAAATATAGTATAGTGGAACAATAAAACTCTTTGGTTTTTATTTGAGTATTGTAAAAATATCCTTGATTAATCTCCGGTATGTTTACTTTGTGAGAATAAAATTTATTCATGTTAGCATATTAACTTCTTTGAGAAGTGTTATTAGTAACGTTGTGTATAACCTCTAATCCTTTCTGCTTCTAGAAGAAATAGTATTTTTTGAAAGTGTAGTGTACACTTGTACTCCTACCACTACTATCGTTGTTAGAAATTTGATGAAATGAATAAAAACGTGCACTCTTTACACTGCTTACAACTACCCCCCCCCCCTCCTACATCTTTAATGTATATTTTCAATCTTACTGGCATGTTCGCTATTCACAAACAATCATGATTAACAGAACAATCATTACTTGTAGTGAAATTAGTGAGTGTGTTGGCTACCGAAGATACCTCAACTAGCAGTCCTTCCCATATAGATTTTAGGATCTAAGGGTCTTAATTTTTTCGGGAATTGAGGAACTCTCTGCCTGACTTATTTTTGGTCTCACTACGCCACTAACTGGAGATGAGATAAAACAAGCTATTTACACAGCTAGTGGGGTAAGTTTAAATGCGCGATTCCACCTTTTTTAAACAAAACATATAACCAAATTTATGTACAGCAAGCCATATATTTTTTTACGATGAAACTATTGTCTCTTGTATTTACATTCCACTTAGATTTCTATTAAAATGGCTTTCAAGTGTACCCCTTTTAAAGAGGCATTTTGGTTTTCCCGCCACTAAAACGAGTAACAAAAAATAAATAAATCGATTTTGGCTCTGACTTCAAAAAAGTGAAAAGTTGAATACACTTACCAATACGCAATTTTGACAGAATAGATAGGTGACTATGATCCAGAATCACACCGTATCGGTGTTACACCGCCGAAGTCCTATGTCAAAGCTATTCCTAATGATATTCGTTGCTTAATGGATCGATATAGATTAGGCCTTGTTATGTACCTGAAACGTTGCTCAGATTTTTTTGGATTTGATCAAGGGCAGGGTCTTTCTTTGTTCATCTCTGTTTCTCATGCTTTGAGTTTCTTTGATTGTTTGTCGTAAAGCGCAAAGCTACACAATGGGTTATCTATGCTTTTCTCACCACTGGTTATGAAACCCTATTTTTAACGTTATCAGCCCTCAGACACTCCGCTGATCAACCGAGAAGCGTTTTGAGATCCAAAGTACACTATTTTTTTTCTTCTAAAATTATAAATTAAAAGCTGGGTATTACTTGCAGTCCATGTCTCTATCTTGAAAGTAGCAAAAAGGAATAGAATTGTTCTTTAAACATCTGTGGGTGTGGCAAAGTATAGTTGACGAAGAAATTCATAAATTATTCAGAGTATTGCAACTCGCATGAGTGTCACCTCGTGGAAATCAACTTTAAAAATAACAATTTGTCTTCATGTTATTTCACTGTAAAGTGACTACTTTGCATTACATGGAGTTATTCATGTTAACAAAGTGTATAATCAAATAATAAAAATAATACCAAAAAACTATTTTTTTAGAATACAAAAGAAAAAAATGATACCACGTTATGAAGATCAGTGGTATCATTTTCAGTGTATTAGTTTGAGTTTAGTAATTCAGAGATGCCAACACCCCAGTTTGGATCACATCTGACATCAAGTAAACTTAAGTCTCATCATCATTATGGTTTAATGAAAAAATCTTAAGCCCGAGCGTTTTCGGAAGTCAAAGTTCGCTTTGAGAAAGCGCTCAGACTTAGGGTGTTATTTTTCTTTTTATGATGTTTTGTGATCCTAAGTGATAGTTCACTCATACAGATTTAGGTTTAATAATGCTGTACCTTAAATGTCATCATTCGAGTGAAGTTACACAAAAAGAATACACGCGTATCGGCGTTCCCAATTTGCAACTGATAGACTACAGCACATCCACGGCCCGAAAGTGCGGAGCAAATATTTGCAGCAACGGGCCGCGAACCATGAACCCTCGAATTGACAGTTCGAGAACGCTAGCCATTAGTTATTCACGGCTCCTTTAAGTATAGTAATTCACTGTTTTCATTGCTCGTCTCCTATCGAACTAGTCTAGGCTGTGCCTTTTATATCATATTAGCTTAACTCTTTTTTTTCCTGCCACGTTTATAGACAAACAACTCATCCAGTGCCAGTTTTATTTATTGATACATAATAAAAAACAAAATGACATGTTTTCATATGTTGTTGTTGTTGTCTTTTTGTGGTAGTAATATCATGGGTTAATAAAAAGTATGCGTTAATCAGCAAGGTTCCTAACTTACAGAAGGCTTCACAATGTAGGTAACCCATATGTAGATATGAGCTTAATTTACGTGAGGTTAATTGCAATTTAGAACAAACATTTTCTAATACGTGGCATGTCGCCATAGATGCGAACCATGGCTACACGGGAAACACGTTTAGGTTGCAACGAACTGCGTACAGTTTCCAAGTATCACGATATATCTATAGTTTGTTGGTGGGTTTTTTTACAGTCCTTTCCGATATATACATAACCATTGGCACACCATTTTCAAAGACGACTGTCTATATCATGGTGAATAGCGTTGACAAAGGAAGATCAGCTCATACACATAATACAACTTAAATAGTATCCTACCACACGTAAAACTGCCAATACCGTTGCCAAAGTTCACAGAAATGGTGGGGCTGCTAACAAGTTTCTTATTGTTGTTGGTGTTGTTTTCTTAGCGCAAAGCTATCAAACGGGCTATCTGCACTCTGTCTGTTGCAGAGAATCGTACCCAGAATTCAAGTACTATAAGTCTGTAAATTTACCGTTGGCCCACCAGGGGGGCCTAACGAGTTGCACATATCTAAATCAGCTGGGCACAAAATTATTCCCTTGGAAAAAACATAAACCACGAGTGGATAAGAAATTTTTAATATCGTACAGAAAATTTAGGGAAAGTTTATCGTTGAGCGTATTGTTGATATCGTACAGAAAATATAGGGAAAGTTTATCGTGGAGCGTATTGTTGATATCGTACAGAAAATGTAGGGAAAGTTTATCGGTGAGCGTATTGTTGATATCGTACAGAAAATGTAGGGAAAGTTTATCATGGAGCGTATTGTTGATATCGTACAGAAAATGTAGGGAAAGTTTATTGGTGAGCGTATTGTTGATATCGTACAGAAAATGTAGGGAAAGTTTATCGGTGAGCGTATTGTTGATATCGTACAGAAAATGTAGGGAAAGTTTATCGGTGAGCGTATTGTTGATATCGTACAGAAAATGTAGGGAAAGTTTATCGTGGAGCGTATTGTTGATATCGTACAGAAAATGTAGGGAAAGTTTACCGTTGAGCGTATTGTTGCCGAAGTTTTCTCACGTAATAAGATATAAAAGGTTAACAAAAGTGCGCAATAAAACATTCCCGATTTCTAATTGCTATAAGGAAGATGTATTGAAATTCCTGCACTGCAGGACCGAGAATGTGTGGCTACATCAAAATAAAGCGTCAGGCCACGCGTTTAAGTCCACAGTAGCGTTTCTATGAGCCATAAAGAATATAACCAGTAGTCATGCTATCCCCATCTCCGACATAACCCATCATGTCACCTGACTTCGCATTCATATTACCTTGAAAACCAACGTCCACATATAGCTAGGGATCTGAGGGAGTTGTCAGGGTGTAAAGTCTAAGATTGACCTCGCAAAATTTTATTACGCTTGAAATTTTGGTATCACACAATAATCTTATCTAGTGGCCATCAGAGTGAGTGAGATCGACGATGGGAGAGGTAGTTATAACATTGTAACTAATAGCACGTTTGTTAATATTACCCCCGATCAGCATTCCTTCCATCCGTTTTGGGCCCGGCATGACCAGGTAGTTACGGCGCTCGACTCACAATCTGAGGGTCGCGAGTTCGAATCCCCGTCACACCAAACATGTTCGCCCTTTCAGCCGAAGTGGGCGTTATAATGTGATGATCAATCCCACTATTCGTCGGTAAAAGAGTAGCCAAAGAGTTGTCGGTGGGTGGTGATCACTAGCTGCCTTCCCTCTAGTCTTACACTGCTAAATTAGGGACAGCTAATGCAGATAGCCATCGTGTAGCTTTGAGCGAAATTCAAAACAAACCATCCGTTTTGTTATCACTGAAACTCTATTTGAGTGTTTTATTGATATTCAAATCTATAACTGTGATAACACAGTTTTCTGACGATCTTTTGCATCATAAAGAATTTCTCTCTATATTTCTATGTGAACTTATACTAACAATAATAGCTCCGTAGCTTTAGAAGTTATGACGCATGACGGAAAATACATTGCTAAGTAGCAATTTTTCTAACTTGCAAAATATGATAATTAGTGCGTCAAGTGAAAACACATTATTATTAAAGCCTTCCTTAATTATAAAATGTATACACTTTCGAATTCCGTTGGTTTTTATGAAATAGTGTGCGAATAAATTATTTAATTTCTTAAGACAATTTGATTCGTCAGTAAAAGTAGTTTTATGGAAAATGAGTATACGTGTTGCTACAGTATTCACATTGTAAGTAAACGTTGAAAGTGCTTAATTTATAAAGTTTAACTAAAATTTGCCGTTTCATTCAAATCAGAACAAACATATTGCAGCGTAGTTCCGACACATACATGTATATTCGCGTCTTCAGTTTGAATGTGATAGACGTGTGTATCTCTTACGTACTTCTCGATACCTCGCTAGATTAGGTTTGGAACAAACAAGAGACTTATCTTGTAGGTTTCAGTGCGCTTCATCTACTAGCTTGAGCCTTAGCGAAGACGTTTCTGTCTGCTACAGAAGTTGTCTTTTCATTTTCTCACTGAATTGAACAATAATTATTTGTTCTCAGCAATATACGGAATGATAAAAATAATACCAAAAAGACTGTAAATTGGTTCCAACAGAGCATGAGAAATGAGGCCGACAAATAATAAAGATGTAATAAAAAATTCTCAACTATATAACTTTCGTCTATTATATGAGATAGAAAGAGAATCTCATGACCAACTACTCTGGATGAAGGTATTGATAAGGACATTAAGTCTGGCCACAAATGAACCCTAAAGAAGAAGAAAATACAATAGAGTGTGTTTACAGAGAAATAATTCGGGTTTTAGGTTCAAATTTCTATATTTACTGGAAATGCTGAATAATATCTGGGAAATAAACATATAAACTCAAACTCTGTGAACATTAGAAATGTAATTATATGTTGGTATTCAAATATGCTTATCCGCTAGAAATAGTGAGAAGTAAACCTACAAATTCTGAGCCTATGAACCTTAAAAACGTAATTATACGTTGGTATTCAAATATGCTTATCCGCTAGAAATAGTGAAAAATAAACCTACAAATTCTAAGCCTATGAACCTTAAAAACGTAATTATACGTTGGTATTCAAATATGCTTATCCTCTAGAAATAGTGAGAAATAAACCTATAAATACTAAGCTTATGAACCTTAGAAACGTAATTATACGTTGGTATTCAAATATGCTTATCCGCTAGAAATAGTGGAAATAAACCTATAAATTCTAAGCCTATGAACCTTAGAAACGTAATTATACGTTGGTATTCAAATATGCTTATCCGCTAGAAATAGTGAGAAATAAACCTACAAATTCTAACCCTATGAGCCTTAGAAACGTAATTATACGTTGGTAATCATATATGCTTATCCACTAGAAATAGTGAGATATGAGATTTAGAAACGCAATTACATGATGATAATCAGCCATACTTTTCCACTAAACCGGACCAGTGAACATCTGGATGATTGCATGTTAATCAAAAGCTCTTATGAAAGCAGTGTGGTACTGAAAATATTTATCTAATAATATGATACATTTATCATTACAAGAAGTTCTATTTAATAGTCCATGCGTGTGCTAAAGTGAATTTTCCAACGTCCAAGTAGTAGTTCATAGTTTACTTTTTGCTAAATAGTGTATTGTTCGAGAAAATGAGAGTAAAACTCCATCGACATTAAGGAAATTCCACATAAAAAGGAACAGTAAGTTGACAAGAACCGAGCGCCAAGCTGAAATACCGTCGTCATGATTACTTTCAAGATTATGTACTCTTAATGTACCTAATATAATATTTAAAGTATTATGTCTCATGTGTAGTGTTTAAGTTTCTAAAAGTGGATAAAAAATAAGTTACTAGGCTCGTAAGTATCACTTAACTGCGGAGTTTTACAATGAAATCATTACTGAAGACATTTAATTATCCTGTTATATTGGAATTGTTTGTTTGTTTTTAGAATTTTCGTGCAAGGTAGCACAACGGCTATTATCACAGTGTTGTCCCTAATTTTGCACTGATAGTTTAGTAGGAAGGAAGTTAGTCAACTCATGGGCTACTCTTGTCAGACCAAATATTGGTGATAGTTTAGTAGGAAGGAAGTTAGTCGACTTATGGGCTACTCTTTTCAGACCAAATATTGGTGATAGTTTAGTAGGAAGGAAGTTAGTCGACTTATGGGCTACTCTTGTCAGACCAAATATTGGTGATAGTTTAGTAGGAAGGAAGTTAGTCGACTTATGAGCTACTCTTGTCAGACCAATATTGGTGATAGTTAGTAGGAAG
>NW_013665611.1:2938432-2949138 GCF_000517525.1 Limulus polyphemus
TGTTACCGTAGTACCAAATATTGGTGTATAGTTAGTTAGGAAGGAAGTTAGTCGCTATTGGGTCGTACTCTTTCTAGTACCAAATATTGGTTGATAGTTTAGTAGGAAGGAAGTTAGTCGACTTATGGGCTACTCTTGTCAGACCAAATATTGGTGATAGTTTAGTAGGAAGGAAGTTAGTCGACTTATGAGCTACTCTTGTCAGACCAAATATTGGTGATAGTTTAGTAGGAAGGAAGTTAGTCGACTTATGGGCTACTCTTGTCAGACCAAATATTGGTGATAGTTTAGTAGGAAGGAAGTTAGTCAACTCATGGGCTACTCTTGTCAGACCAAATATTGGTGATAGTTTAGTAGGAGGGAAGTTAATCAACTCATGGGCTACTCTTGTCAGACCAAATATTGGTGATAGTTTAGTAGGAAGGAAGTTAGTCGACTTATGGGCTACTCTTGTCAGACCAAATATTGGTGATAGTTTAGTAGGAAGGAAGTTAGTCGACTTATGGGCTACTCTTGTCAGACCAAATATTGGGAATTGATCATCACTCTTATAACGCACCTACGGTTTCACTGGAAATGTTCAGATTGTAGGTGTTTCATAATTTCCACCACGCCAAATTTGGGCCATGTGAAAGGTTTAGAGTATATTCTACAGTTGAGTCTTATATTTGTGTCATAAACACATGAGAAGGGTTTAGAAAGTATGTACCACAGTTGAGTTTCATATTTGTATCATGATACATGAAAAGGGTTCAGATCATAAGACTTGCGTACGGAATGGATTATAAGTATTTTGATTTGTCATATTTAAAAGAATGGTCTTTAACAATAGAATTTAATATTCCGATGAATTTTTGCTTGTTTCGGATGTTCACGCCTATCTCTGGGGGGTATTCTTATCGAAGAGTGGGATTTGAACGTCATTCTTATAACACACCCCTGGCTCCAAGGCGCGGAACACTGCTTTGAGGCAAAGGGACACAAACCATGAACCCTCGGATTTACAGTACGGTACGTTAGCCATTTGGCTACGCTCAGTCTGTTTCTTTCTTTGTTTGTTGAATTTCGCCAAGGGCTATATGCGCTAGCCGTCCCTAATTATGAGCTGGTAAATATTTCCCATCGCAAACTAGTGGGTTATTTTTGACAGACCAAATAGCGGGATATTAATTGGTGTTCTTATAAACATCAACGGTCTCAAAGTGCGAGTTTTGCTTGAAAGTAATGCGAATCCACAGTCAAGCAAGCTAACCAATGGGCTCTACTCATTCCATACCCAGCTAAGTCGAATAAACTTCCTTATAAAGTATTACGTACACATTTATATTCAGTACCAAATATACCTATCAGAGCACTATCCTGGGAAATAATATACCTATCAGAGCACTATCCTAACAAATAATATACCTATCAGAGCACTATCCTGAGAAATAATATACCTATCAGAGCACTATCTTGAGAAATAATATACCTATCAGAGCACTATCTTGAGAAATAATATACCTATCAGAGCAATATACTGACAAATATACAGAGATCTAAACAATGCTATATATGCATAATTTAAAACGCATTTTCTATATTCTCGAGTCTCCTCTTTAAAAGCGCGAATAGAGGAAAGAGCACGAGAATAACTTTACCAAGAAAACTTTAATCTATCAGTGATACAAGAACAAATAGTAATAGAGTTACTGTTACTAAACTAACGACCAAAAATGAATATCCTACCCGCATTAGATGATAAAGTTTAAAGACGGCTTGACTGTGTAGTGAAAGAAGCTTTATTATCAAGTGTACAACGTTTTGACAAACTTTTGTTGTCATTATTGTACATTTATTACTTGTAGTAAGGTTTCTTTTATTACCCATTCAAGCTGTTTCGAAATTTTATTATCTAAAAAATAGGTTCTCTTCATCAAATTTGAATCTCTCCCATCAGGTGTTCCGTATAAAAACGTGTTGTTTGTGTTTCGTCTCACAGGATTTGATGCCAAATAACATATTTTCTCCACACTTTTTAGTAGTATTTTTTTTTACAGATTCGGTGTTCCATGTAGCGCACGATTTAATTGTTAACATCTACATTTAATGAGAATCTGTCAACACAAGGGTTCAAGAACGTGATGTTTTGATTAAGATGAATACTCGGTTTTTAAATTAACTTCATTTTGTTGATTTATTCGCCAAAGTTAAGCCATCATCTAATATGACAAATTCACGTAAGATAATCAGATTGGAAAAACAGAAATAACTCCTCTCGTAAATTAATAACTTTTACTCAAAAGATGAGGTCCATTAATAACTTTTACTCGAAAGATGAGGTCCATTGATAACTTTTACTCGAAAGATGAGGTCCATTAATAACTTTTACTCTAAAGATGAGGTCTATTGATAACTATTATTGGAAAGATGAGGTCCATTAATAACTTTTACTCGAAAAGATGAGGTCCATTAATAACTTTTACTCAAAAGATGAGGTCCATTAGTAAAAGTTATTAATGGACCTCATCTTTGAGTAAAAGTTATTAATGGACCTCATATTTCGAGTAAAAGTTATCAATGGACCTCATCTTTCGAGTAAAAGTTATTAATGGACCTCAATATTTCCAGTAATAGTTATCAATAGAACTCATCTTTCCAGTAATAGTTATCAATAGACCTCATCTTTAGAGTAAAAGTTATCTCAAAAGATGAGGTCCATTAATAACTTTTACTCGTCATTACCAGGAAACTGAACCAGTTCTTGCTTTGATAAATTTGTTGTTCAAACTTCATTAGAAAATGAAAAACACGTATCTTTTTTCGGGGTAATTATATTTAAAAGTAATTTGACTTGTTTCTCATGAAATAAGTTTCTCACTCGTACACATCTCTCGAGATATCGTTGTTGGAATTCAACCAGAACGAAAGAAATCTACATGCTCTACCCTAAAAAAACTTCAAGTTTAACTTTTGTAACCCATTGCAATATCATGGTTTTATGATATTTTCATCACAGTAACCCATTGTAACCCATTGCAATATCATGTAACCCATTGCAATATCATGGTTTTATGATATTTTTTTCATCACAGTAAAGTAGTATTATATTGACTATGGCAAGTAGGGAAAACTGAGTCACTGCTTGAAGTTATGTTGTGACATTGTCTGCATTGACTCATTTCCATATTCATCCGAATATTGTGGATTTTTTAAAAAAAACGTCTAATCTCGAAAACAACTGCACCAACACTGAATGGTCACGAATAACCGTTTTCGTAGTTAAGATTTGTTTGTTTGTATTTAAGCACAAAGCTACACAATGGGCTATCTGTGCTCTGCCCACCACGGGTATCGAAACCCGATTTCTAGCGCTGTAAGTCCGCAGACATACCACTGTGCCACTTGGGGGAAGTTGTTAAGAATCAAACATTTTTAATAATTATCAGCAATCTGTTAGAAAACGGACGTCGCTTTCAACAACTAAATCAGAAGAATGATATAAAACTGGAGATTTTTCATTGAGCGTTCATGATGCAAAATAAAATTGATAATCTGAAAATGAAGGAAGGAATTTTATGTTAATATCATACCAGTGGACGCTTAATTGTATTACATATTCAATTTTTCCTAAAGCAATTTGATCCTTTTCAATATTAAAGTGTAGTACTTACTCACGACTAATTGAACCTGAAATATCTCAGTGAGCTGAAAATTTAATTGTTATACTAAGGAAACGCGATTTAATATTGTTAGCATGTTAATCATATGTAGGACTAAACGTATAGACTCTGCCAAATATATTTGTAGCAGGAGGGAACTAAAGGTATAGACCCTGTCAGGTGTACTTAAAATTAGCAATGAATATATATATTGAGGCCTTTTTAGGTGTATTTAAAGTAGACGAGCACAAAATATAAGAGATTTGTTAGTAAGTAACAACCAATCCTTGTCATCCGTAAAGTAAGTGAAGATAAATGTACAAACTTTACTTAGGTACATTTAAAGTAGGCGAGGTTCGAACGTTTAAACTTTCCTAGGTGTATTCACAAATGTAAAGTAAGAACAAATTTTAGGTTGGACCAAATATAAAAACGTGAGCATTAGTTACTTTAAGTGGGAGATTACTGTAAGCGTCATTACGTGTATTTAACGTCAGTGAAGATCAAATGAATAGGCATTGCCCAGTGCATTCGGAGCAGCAAGGACCAAATCACCAAATTTTAACATTACGTTTTGTTGCCTCCTGAACGTGAAAACATAAACTTATAAAATTTTTTGTTACAGTTAATAACTGTTAAACAACACATGTTAGCTTAATACTATGCAAATTTTATGTAAAGTACGATACTTTAATTAACAACTTTGTTGCTTGAGTACAAAGAGATTAATGGCAATGCATGTTTAACATAATCCTAGAAATCGTAGGGACTAGTCAGTGGTCAATGATAAACTTTTAATTTTAACCATCTTTGATGATTGTACTGTGTATTTCTTTTTCAGTTTTTTTTCAATTCTCTGATAACAGAAATACAGTCAGTGTACTACCAAACATGTTGACGATATTTGTCATATGCCTACATTTAGTATTTGTTTTGAACAAATACTTTTTTAAGTTCATATAGTTTTACCTATTTTTATTACCAAATATTTTGACGTTCCGCTTCACTTTGAGCAATCACTACATTCGCACTAACGAAAACCAAAATGTCACCTATATTTACTGTTTTCCTCCTGGTAGCTCAGCGGTAAGTCTGAGAGCTTATAACGCTAAAAATCGGGTTTCGATACCCGTGGTGGACAGAGTTCAGCCAAGCCCATTAACAACAAAGAAACAAATGTTTATTGAGTACATATTACAAATGCGACTGAAAATGTGGAGGTATGACACTTGAAGCTATTAACTTAGAGAGTTTACTTCTGATTCAATAACAGTAATGCTATGTCACTAGTCAGTATATCACAGGAGATAATGTTACTCTCGTTTTTGTTCTCGCGACTGTGTGTATGTGTTTTCTTAGAGCAAAGCCGCATCGGACTATTTGCTGTTTTATCCGACGGGAATCGAACTCCTGATTTTAGCGTTGTAAGTCCGAACACTTACCGCTGTTCCTCTGGGAGACCCTCTCGTGACATGTGTCTTTTCAGTTTTAAATTAACCGCGTTATTCAGTTCATAATAAAATATTACAATTATGCTTAATATTATATTCTGTATCACTTAAATACGTTTTTTTTTCAGTTTTATTTTGACCTTACGTGTAATATCATAAGAAAAAATTACAATTATGTCAAACTGTATGATATATATATTTCATAAATTAGGATAGTATTCGAACTATGAGACATATCGCAAGATGGATAAAAAATTACTTTTTTGTTTCAGACTTTTTGCACAAAACTACACAAAGGGCTTTATGCGCATAGCTGTTTCTAATTTTAAACTGATAAACAGAAGGCAGCAATCAACAGCACCCACCGCCAACTCTTGGGCTATATTGCCTAACCAAATAATGAGATTTGACCGTCACTCTTATAGCGCATCCACGGCCTCAAAATGTTGAATGCGTTTTTGCAGCAAAGGGGCAAGAACTGTGAATCCTTGTATTCACACTTCGAGTGCGATAAACACAATATTTGCATTTACTATCTGATAATATCGCACCAGAAATGTTACATCAAAAGTTGTACGCAATAATCAAACTGAATTTGTTTTAGGTTGTGAGTGTAACATAATCAGTAATTTGAGTGCCTTAGTTGAATATTTGAAACCAAATTTTGATTTGTGCTTTCCTTTCATTTTTTTTTTTTTTTCACATAATTACATAGCACAGTCGCGGAATTATGCAAATACACACCGACGCGTTAGTCTGATTAAAGAAAAAAAACCTCAAACACTGACTTCAAAATACGATTGCTGCGTTTGTAGCTTGCGTGATTTTTTTTTCATTTTTCGGTTGTTGCAGTCTGCGCGTGTTGAACAGGAAGTCCGTAATGACTTAGGCTTAGTTGCATATTACACTCACTTTTAGATTGACGGCTACAAGACAGCGGTAGGAGGTTGGGAAGGAAAGATTTAAGTTCACCAATGCTTAATAAATCCAGCTAGCCGTAGTCCGAGACTAGTGAAATTTGGCTCCATACTTGTGAAAACATTTTATTCAATGAACCAATAGCAAAATTTTAAATGAAAATCTCCATCATATATTTTTGATTGCTAGAGATCTTAAAACTTCAACAATTCCAGCAATTCAATAAATACAGTCAAATTAATAATTTGAGGTGAAACAAGTGAATGTAGGTAACATTTAACTCGCACATAGATTTATACAGCCAGTCAAGCTGAAATGTACTACTTTTAGCGCCCCCTAGTGGCCCAACGGCAAGTCTGAGACCTCACACAGTTAAAAACCGGGTTTCAATACTCGGGGTGAGCGCAGCACAGATAGGCCATTGAGTAGCTTTGCGCTCAACAATAAACTAGTTTTAATCTAATATGAAAACAGTAACATATATAAATGTAAGGTGCAGTAGGATCTTGATACCCACTCCTTCTCCAGTGTTGGATCTACGATCTGATCCCCTTACGGTTTTATTTTTCTTAGTAATCTTTCAAATTCTACCTTCCACACCTTGAGCGGGGCGAAAGGAAATTCTTCAATTTCAGAATACCCCAGGTCTGCAAACTTAAACATCTGCCATGTTGATGATGATGATGTCAGGTTTGTATCCAAAAGATAATTATATTGAGGGTGTGAGGGTTATCCTGATACTTTATCTATGTACATAGTTAATATTTTAGAAATATCACGTCAAGAAACAGTTTTCAGAGAATATAAAAATGTATGCAGTATTATCAGTAAATCATCTCGATATGCTTAACTAATTTCATGCAAACTTAGCATTTACATGCCATACAGAAATATGAATTACGTGATTAAAACAATACGCATGTCTTTTGTCTTTCTTTAAAGGAGACCCTTCTAACCTGGTTTCATGCCACAAGAAATCCCAAATTTTCAAAGGAGTCAGGGGGCCATATGCCACTATTTGTGCAACAGTCAGCATTAAAGACTAGGTCCTCTCCCCTACCAGATCTCAAACATCTGTTAATTACTTAGAATTGTTTAGCTAATTATTAAAACATCTTTCAGAACACCAACATGTGAGATCAAGGAATACTTATATGTTGTTCAACTTTTGATGATTAAGTTCACATATTAATATTATTTTCAAGTTATTAAATTTTTAAAGAAAAAATAATAATGAGTTGCTATTATTTTACAAAAGGTGTTAGTTTTGGTACATTACAAATTGAAGTTCAACAAATGGACAAAAGAGAATGACGACTGGATTGCGTGAGTTCCTTACAGAATTTACGTATTTATCTGTGCTTTATCTAACCTTTAATATTTGAAGCAAACACCTGCATTAATAACAGCAAGAAATGGCGAATCTACAGTGACTACATCCAGGTTAATAAACTAACTAAAAGAAAAGGTCGTGTTCCTTTGGTATATTTTCTTGAAACGACGAGCTTTAATTTTAATTCATTTTAAGTCTCTTTAAATCAACTGAGTTTATATTTTATTTTCTTTCGCAAGAAATCCTAATAATAACAATAAAAAACATAGTGTGACCATAACAACGTTAAACAATACTGGATGTAAGTAACGAAAATGGTATCCATTTACGTTGAGTCAAAATCCTTAATAATAAAATATGCATAAACATATACATCATATACGTATACGTCAGTAAATTATATTGTAGTTGTGGGTGGATATAAGAGAACAGTCACATCCCACTATTTCATTAGACGAGAGTAGCCCAAGAATTAGCGGTATGAGCTGTTCACTAGCTAGCTGCCTTCCCTGTAGTCTATCAGTCCAAAATTAGAGTCGGCTTTTAGCAGATAGCCTTCGTGTAGTTTTGCACGAAATTCTTAAACTTAAAATTAGGTTGTTGTATTTTTTTACAAGGAAGATGGAAAGGTACTTTATAGCAACTGTAGTAGTCGGAAAGTCTTTGTCAGGCTCAGTGTTAGAGGCTTCGCACTAATATCAAAGTACACATATATTACTTTCAAGTCAACCTTGGTGACAAATTAATTAAATGTCCACCTGCACTTATCAGCTACACCTTAGTAATATTACAGGAGCAACTTTTACTTTAAGTTTGCATTTGTAAGCCAGCTGTTGTCTGGTAATTTTTCTAGTACGTTGTAGTAAATTCAAGTAACTAATAAAATTAACAGGCTTAAGTGATTATAAACAAAAATAACCTGAGCATTTTTTTCAGATTTTGGAATCGCGTATAGGTGTTGTTGAGTATCCAGTTATAATAAGAGAAAAGGATGCTGGGAAACAATATATTTCTCTCTCTCTCTTTGTACAAAAACTTTTGCATTATTCATATTTAGAGGAACATTTCTAGGTTGAAGTAGACTGAGAATGGTCTATTGATTAACGTGCCGGGCTGCCATTCGTCAAGTCCAAGATTACGCGGCTCGATGCCACTGAACATGTTGCACTCTGTTAGCTGTGGATGCGTTAGAAGAATGACTGTTATTCCCATTATTCAGTTCAAAGCCTTCGTGACGGTAAATGCTATTGACTGTTTGCCTTCCCTCTGGTCAGTAGTTCAAAATTATGGATGTCTATATCTGAATGCTTCGGATATTCGTACAAAACTACACAAACGTTATTTGCCCTAATCATCTCTAATTTTGACAGTATGGAAAAAGCTAATCAACAGCACCTACTGTCAACACTTGGGTTGCTCTAATCGAATAGCGGGAAATATTTTGCAGCAACAGGACGTGAACCATGGACTCTCGGATCCACAATTGACACGCTAACAATTAGGCCACGCGTGACTTAAAGAAAATAAGAAAACATTAAAGTAGTGGAACAGAAAACTGTCCAAGATAAATGACTACATGTCTTCAAATCATTGCTCATCTGTTCAGCAATATGTTGACTGTCAAATAACCATGAAAGGTATTATCCCAGAAACCAAACGAAACAGATGACGTTACAAGCAGTTTATGAAGAACATGTGAAAACCATTTCAACAAACATGTGCTCGTGAAGAATATAGTTAATTATTCACTACGGTATTACTATCTTTAATATTCACTCTTCGACACTGTGTGTTTTACTTGTTTGTTTGTTGTTAAGCACAATGGGTTATCTGTGCTATACCCACCACGGGTGTCGAACCCCAGTTTTTAATGTTATACGCCTTCAGGCATACCTCTGAGCCACTGGTGGGCCCGATATGTAAAAAACAGTAAATGAACAGCACACGCATAATAAACCGTAACACACTTATTTGTTTGTGATCTTTACTTACTGATGTTTTACCGAATTTTTATGAGTGACTATCGTTCAGTAAATACTTATCACTGAAAATGTCGTTGTTTGTGATCTTTATTTACTGGTGTGTTACTGAATTTTTATGAGTGTCTATCTTTCATAAGTCATCACTGAAAATGCCGTTGTTTGTAATCTTTATAAAGAGGGTTGAGTACATTATATTAAAACTATTTTGGAGCCTCACCACGTCGTTACATTTCATGTCGCCACGTTCGATCATACTCTTTCAGACGATCGTGTATCTTGGCAACAGCCCTGCAGAATAATTTCCAGTGCAATAGGTTCCGTCGTAAGGCTGTCATGTTCAAAGTATACCACGCTTCCCTACAACATAATGAACGTATCCATCATTTTAATTTGTACTGAGAACGTTTTGTCTTGTTGTACGATGTCATTAGTGTGAGCTCCTTCAGTGAAAGCAATGTTGAGTTATTTGAAATTTTTACCTATAACTTAAGAACAGGAAATAATTCGAGACTGAAAATGTCCCTAATTTTACGATGAAGTTGAGCGCTAGTAATACTAAGTTTGTTGGTAATTCTAAACGATAAATGTTTTAACCGTCCTAATTTGCTAACTAACTAGCTCCTATTTTAAAATTGCTTAGAGGAATAAACTAACGTAAAATAGTTCTATCGTGCTAACAACTGGGATATACAGTATATTATGGTTATCTAATACTTTAAGTCACTGTGTAGTTTCAAATCAGGCATCAGATGGGGTATAAAGTAATACGAGTCGATCTTCCAAGTATTTGAATCGCCAGCTTTCTAGAATATCATCATGTCCGGTAAACTGATGTTTATGGTAATGGTAATAAGGCATTCACAGAGTTTGCTTACTATTTGAACAGCATTGAACCATCCATACAATTTACGTGTGAAATGGAGAAAAATAATAGTTTGCCTTTTCTAGATGTATTGGTGAAAAGGAATGCACAAGGTAATTTAGAAACATCAGTTTACCGGAAACTTTTTTCTGTTCTTATGCCCCCACAACAAGAATCATGTCATACTAAGTCACAAAAAAATGTCTGCGTTTTACAGTTATGTTAACAGAGCTTTGAAAATATGTACTAACCAAACTGATTTAAAAAAAGAATTGTAATTAATTAAATATATAGCAGTCGAAAGAAGTTTTAACCCAGATCTTATAGATAGGGCAATTAAGAAATTCACTAATACCGTAATAACTGATCAAGTTAGTAGTTTAAAACCTAGTTATGAGAACTTAGAAAGGAACGCTTAATCTTACCAAATGTTCTAGGTTTAACTTCTAGTTTATTTAAAGTGTTCAAAAAACAACAGATATTCTAACCTATATTTAAACCGATAAATAAAATGAATCA
>NW_013665611.1:2949596-2959577 GCF_000517525.1 Limulus polyphemus
TGCCTTGTAATTCACTCCTGAGGATGGCGTTGTAACGTCAAAACATGCAGAGTCGTCAACTTTTTGAAGGCTATAAAATGTTTTTAATTGTGTACCAGTTTAACGTTGAATATTATTTATGATTTTAACATATATTTAACCAGATCGGTTATCCACCCCTCCGAATAAAAATGTAGAAAATAGTTTAAATGATGACTTGTCACTATAAATATGTTTTTTATAAATTATTGTTCCCAACCAATGATACGTAATCCTGATAGACAAAGTTCAAAATGTAGAATGAAGAAATAGAAAAATACGTTTCATGGTCAAATACAGAACTTGTGTGAAGTTTTTGCTTATTGTTATTTAAAACGATTACATACGATGTTATTTAAAGTTGTACGAAATTCGATATTTTCATGTCAGTGAACATGCATGTCAATTTTTATTTAATTTTCATGTTCATATAATTTCTTTCTCTAGTTACGTTAATGTGGTTTTTACTTATTTATTTAACCAAATGCTCACTTAAGTCTTTTAGATCGATATACATCCACCAGTACCAATCAATACGAGAACGGAGACTCGTGTAACAAAGATCGATTGCCAAAGCTCCGATACTGGTAACATTTCAAGATAACATAAATAAATCTTCGGCATAAGTTCAACTGAATTAAATGATTACGGATTCATGTCTAAAGCAATCAGAAAGATATTAAACCAATAACATTTTGTAATCGAAAGAAAAAAACGAATAGGGATGGGTATTTCTACAGTTAGTTAAAGTGCAAACAAAACCGAGAAATTTCAAAATTGACGGAAACATTTTGGAACACTTGTGTCAGATGATTGGGCAATATAAGCATATATTAAAATTAGAACTATTGATTTTTTTAAAGTATCATTAGATGTCTGGAAGCAATTCCGCATTCTTTTGTACCTGGCATTTGATTGTTGATTGTATGAAAGTATAAGTATTGTTTAAGATAGTTCTGGATGACCAAAGAACTTGTAAATTTCAGTATTATAGGTTAATTATATCAGTAGTGCATTGCATAGTTGAAAAATGTATAATTCTGAGGCTGGTGAGTCCAGGAACTGCACTGCAAAGTAGCAATAGTGATGAAACTAATTTTAAAAGTATTACTCTATAGTAGACTAATACACTTTTTATGTTAATAAAAGTGGGTTTACCGCATTTTACACTTTATATCAACGACAGAATCAAATTTATCGTAAGTAACAGTTGTTAAACTGTAGTCGAAATTGTGTATTTTTCTTACAAGATACCCTGTTGAATCACAGAATTCGAAAAATAATAGTAATCCTCTTGTGAAGTTTTAACCCTAAAGTCTTACTTCTCAGCTTTAACGTTATACAGCGCTAAGCTTTATAGAAAAAAAAATCTTCTTTACGTAAGTTGAGGACAGAATGCGGACCAGTAATAAGTTTATTCATGGTTCGCGTCCCGTTACTGCCAGAAACAAAAAATTACGCTGATCCTCACTTTGGGGCCATGGGCGCATTATAAAAGTGGTGGTCGACTCCTACTCTTCGATTAGAACAACTCACGAGTTGGAGATGAGTGGTGTTGCCTAGCTGCCTTCGATCTAATATATCATTTTGAAAATGAGGTTCTAGCTAGCGCAGAGAACCTTGAGTAGCTATGCGCGAAATTCATCAAACAGCAATAACGTAACTTAAAGTGAGTTATGTAAAGAAACATTTATACCTAAAAAATTAACAATTGTATCAGTTTTATACTGTGTAACTACTGTAAATGTATCTAAATTGATAGAAAATATGAAGTAAATTCATCTAGTTTTTGAAGTTTAATGTTGTCCATGGTCACAAATTGTGACAAATTACTTCCGTAAGTTAGCGTTTCTTAATTCATTGATCGATGGTTCAATAATTAAAATAAAACCCTAAATGTTACCGAGCGTAAAGAATTTTGTATAAGACATCAAATAGAAAACAGCAATGGCTAGAAGTTTGTGGATATTCTTTTTCAGTGAGATTAAGACAAAAAAAACGACATATCTAGCTTGTTTATGAAATATTAAATGGTGCTGTGAAAACGAAATACTTTGTTCGTTAAATAAGCCATAAGAAAGAGGAAAACAGAGCTTATATATTATGTGATGGCGTTTGCTGTTATATTATTTCCTCTTGAATAAGCACATACATGGAAATAAAAGCATCATAAATCTTAGACACAGAATTAAATGAAATTCCGGTTGCGTGACGAATCGACGAGAAAGTGAATTTCATCAAGATACCAAATACCTTACAATGAAACGAGTCAATGAAAATACACAATGAAATTACCTTACAATGAAAATACACAATAAAACGAGTCAATGAAAATACCTTACAATGAAAATACACAATAAAATGAGTCAATGAAAATAAACAATGAAACGAGTCAATGAAATTACCTTAAAATGAAAATACATAATGAAATTACCTTACAATGAAAATACACAATGAAACGAGTCAATGAAAATACACAATGAAACGAGTCAATTATGTAGAAAAATCAGAAACTATGGCGAAATAAATTAACTATCTTTTTTCAACGAAGATATGATAGGAAGCTTTCCAAAAAATGGTAAGAAAACGAAACATTTGTAACATTTATTAAATGTAAAACTACATTAATGGTAATCTTTTTACATGGTAATTTGTAATGTAATGAAATAAGTTTGTTTCAGAATTATAAGTCATGGTACATACCCAATTCTACTTTTTAATATTGTCCTTCAAAATCTAAAACGTGTTTAGAGTTGAATAACATTTCTAATTAAATGTAAAGCCATGTAAAAAAGTGCTTTACTTTTTTTATTGTTCTATCGAAATTTCTAATACTTATATTAGTTGGAAATAACATCACGAACTAGTGTATTTTATTTCTCCGGCAAGTTCTTTTGACAATGCTTTTCAAGAATCTGAACCTTAAACATTAATATTGTTTGGATAATTTGAAATAATGTCTTAATTACTAAATGTATTATTATAAATAGATAACTAGCATACCTCAAGTATTTAAGTTAGAAAAATAATATTTATTTTGGAAGTCCAGATAATTTCTGTGATATTTTGTTATATATATTTGTTAAAAACACCAAATATATAAGAAATTCAAAATCAAACAGTTGTTCTTCACTCGAATATTTCCAATCAGTGTTACTAACACTGTAAACAAACTGAGAGGTAAGATATTTCCTCAGTGTTACTAACTGTAAACAAACTAAGAGGTAAGATATTTCCTCAGTGATACTAACTGTAAACAAACTGAGAGGTAAGATATTTCCTCAGTGATACTAACTGTAAACAAACTGAGAGGTAAGATATTTCCTCAGTGTTACTAACTGTAAACAAACTGAGAGGTAAGATATTTCCTCAGTGTCACTAACTGTAAACAAACTGAGAGGTAAGATATTTCCTCAGTGTTGCTAACTGTAAACACACTGAGAGGTGGCGTTATTTCCATAGATAATATAAACTGACTGACTGATTAAAAAAAATATTTCTTAAGAAGTTACTTTCAGAGTATTTAACCCAATATTAATATTTTTTTCAGAAAACGCAAAGTAATGTTAATCCAAATTCAGCATTTAATTTTATCATTTTTAGTGTATAAAGATATATTACTGAACATTTCTTAATGATTATTTATGGTTGCGTGCTCTTAAGATTTCTGAGATCTTCCCACTTTCAGTAAAGAAACCCTATTTTAGGGTCACAATTCCTCAGATTAAGATTTCCAAGAAAGAGGGTTTTAATATTGTTCTGCTCCCAGTGGCTCAGCGGAAAACATCTGGACTTATGACGCTAAAAATCGAGTTACAACACCCTCCGTGGGCACAGCACAAATAGCCCATGGTGTTGTTGTTGTATGCTTAGAAACGAACATAATACGATATTTACTGAATGACTGATTGTAGCAATATACGGTTTAAACTTATGAAAATGGTGCATGACAAAAAGAAAAGTTCATAACAATGGAAAGTGCTCCTTATAAAAAAATGTTTTGTGAAAATTCAAGGTTATGAACAATTTTTTTAAAGAGTTATTCCCTGTAGCTATCGTATATTGAATTTGATATCGTTCTTGTCGTCGAACCAATTATTGTCGTCGATTGTTGCCAAACGGTCGAACAAACTATCGTCGTTTATTGTTGCCAATCGATCGAACAAACTACGTCGTTGATTGTTGCCAAACGATCGAACAAACTGTCATCGTTGAATGTGGACAAAAAAGTCAATATCTATAACGAATACAAGCCCACAACTTTGATCTTTCAGTTGTTTGTAGTCCTATATCCATTTTAACCCTTTAGTTTTCTTACGTCTTCTCACAGCGTCTATTGAAAACACGTCTTAGTAATGTATACCTCACTGTTGTCGAGATAACGTTCACACCTGTATTTACAGCAATGTCGTTGACATGATGTACCCAGTCGTCGTCTATGTTGTAAAGAACTTACACTGACATACTTAACATCACTTTTGGAAGGTTTCGGTTTTCTACTTCTCCAATTTTTATAAATAACAGTGCAAGTTTCACAAACTCTCCTCAGTCTTGCATTCAACGCTTACTGAAATATGGTGTTTTGACGCAATTATTCGCATGGAGTATCTGTGACCAACCAAATCTTTGCTCTCTACACGCTTACCATACGATATTTCAGTCAAGATGACAATTATTGGGATCGTACTACTACTACTACTACCGAACGTAATATGACTGTCTGGACTTTGTAGGCTTTATATTTGGGTTGTACTTTTTGACTTGTGTAAACTATCAACACGTGACTATACAGTTCATTTCCACAATGATAAAGGAATAACATTCAAGTAGTATTTGCTTTTTATACCTTTTCCTTGCCGTTTCCTTAATTATTTCGAAGACTGTAACCTTTTAGGAAGATTTGGTACAGCATGAAATTGTTAATTTAAACGGTTCTGTTATCTTACCAAAATTATAGGTTTTGTTGTACCATACGTTTAGAACATTTTTATTCCCATCCATTTTTCCTCTCTCTCAGATTCAGTACTTTGATTACATTTGATTTTGTTGATAATTGTACACTTAGTAATCTACAGTTATTCCAGGTCCAAATAACCATTGATTATATATAAAGATTTAGAGCGGTGCTTTCCATATTTAAATTCTATATAGTTTGTTTTTTAATATTGTTTCTACAACTGTCAGAGTTAATAGATATATCACGGGTAGCGTGTGAAGTATGTTTTGTAGATATGAGGACATAGATTTTAGCAGGACAATGATTTGTTTAGACAGAGTAGCTAAAAGTGTTGAACGATATTTATGGAATATCTCTAATAATTAAACATTTTTTACACAAACAAAATAAGAAGTAAATTGATTAATTGTCTCATATGTTAACACAAGTAATATTCACTTTATACCAAATCTTTAGGTATTCTAATCAAGCTGCATAATTTTTCCCATGGTGCGTCAGCGGTAAGTTTATGGACTTAAAACTCTAAGCTCCGAGGTTCGATTTCCCACTAGGATATAGTGCAGATAGACCGTTGTATGAATCTGCGCTAAAACAAACAAAGCATAATTTATCAGCATATATTTCTCTAAATGTCATGCATCTAGCCATAACATCACCATAAACAGGGTCCTCTGGTGGGTTAGCGGTAAGTTTACGGGCTTACAACGCTTAAATCCGGGGTTCGATTCCCCGCGGGTGCCACAGCTAATAGTTGTCCCCCGGTGGGACACTGGTAAGTCTTCATATTTACAACACTAAAACCAAGGGTTCGATTCCCCCTCGGCGGACACAGCAGATAGCCTGATGTGGCTTTGTTGTAAGAAAACACACAAGCCCATAAACAGGATAAACGTTTAGTTTTTGTATCTAATTATTTCTCTGTTTGATTTGATATATTAGTTTAGTCCCGTTTATTTTTTTTTCTAATACGTTCTGGTGCTGTATGATAGGTCTCGATGTCAGCGGCCTACCAAATTATTTACTGAAATCCAGTATTAAGACAATTATAAAAAAAAAGAGACGAAAAGTATTATGTATCTTATAACGACGTTCGGACAGACTATTTACTTTCCAAATCTAATGCCTAGCCAGTCTTAATGTTAAATACACTGTAATTTAATATTTCCTGGTTGCGTGAAATAAAAATTACATCAAAACTTTTAATGTCATGTCTCAAAGTGATGGAAAGGTTTAGCACAAAGCGAATGAAATCATCAAGGCATCGCCCTCCGACTCCCCTTCGAATTTCATTACGAAATATTGTTAGAATTACCCACTGATTTATTTCTATAAATCCAGAAATAAATGGCAATCCCACTGCCTTTCTCACCTATTTTGTAGCTATCAAACAGCAGTTACGAGAAATCTGATACCAGAAAAGTTAAAAATAAAACAAGTAATCTTAGCAATAATCGCGATGAAATTTGACAGTGGAAGTATCAATTAAGTTGTTTCGCTTCATAATCCCGAAATGGCAGCAGAAGGAACTTGGGCAGGAAATCTTGACAAATTTTTATAACGAAATAAGAAGGAGGAAGGCATTATCGTCAACTAAACACCTCACACATCTGTTTAATTTTATATCGTTGAAACGGAGACGACAGGAAATCTGAAACTAAGGAACTAAATGAAGGTTAACTTAGCAGGAAACCAATGTAACATCGGAGACTGTCTTGACAGACCCGAACGAATGGTTTTAATCGACCCAGTCTACAACATATGAAGTTTACCTGAAATGTCATTCCCAAATTCATTGGTGTTCGGTTCTTGCAGAAAAACATCAGTTAAATAATTGGTAGTATTAAGCTAACCTAAGAAGCTTTAAATAGTGTTTAATTACAACTAATATACCGTAGGATTTAATAATCACATATTGAATAGGAGGACGTTATAAGTCTTCATAAGAAATGGTCATTGTTAGTGTTAGTTCGTCCACGACATGGTACTTCTACAGAGAAAGAATGTTACACTATCTCGAAATCTGCCATTCTATTGAACAGTCACGTAAACAAAGCCTAATTTCAATTATAATATCAACTTATATCTACGTATTTAATTTAAAGAAATGGTCTGTTCAAAATTTAATTTTCTTCTAGAATTGTGGTTCGATTAAGACCACGGGCAGTTCTGTGGACCTCCTTTTCTCGACAATTTCATTTTTTATATATTGTTTTGCATTCAACTTTATAAACATTATATGACAAAGCTATTAGAAAACATAGCCACTGTAGACCCATTGAAACAGTAAGCTCATAGGCAGCATTTTACTCTGCCTTTTGGTTAATCAGGTCCAATTTAGTATATATATATATATATATAATTTATCAGAAAGAACCTAAAACATTATTTTTTGAATTTTTATTACACTGGCCACGAAACGAAGACGAAGCTTATTATTAATCTCGTTTAATGATCCAACAACTCATTTCTGTTTTTATTTTTACCAAGAAACTAACACCGAAACTCAGCAGTATGTCATCTGTTCGAATTTGTTCTGAGTCAGTAAAAATGAACTACTCCTGATAAAAGAAGGTAAACTACCATCTTACCAAATATTCGCTTTTGTCAGAAATTTAAATAATATCATTAAAGATAAACGGAGGCGAAATTAAATTATATAAGAACGAAATACTATTTTGCAAGAAATGCATTATTATCCTTTAGAGTAATTACAGAAGAGGTTCACATTGGTTGTAGGTCCACCACTGTGTTGATAACACACGAGTCTTACACACAAAAAAAATGTAAGTAAGCATCTCATAAACATTGAAGTTAATTTCACTAACTGCTTTTGGATTCTTTACGTGTTTTACATATTTTATGAGCAATTTCACACAGTGTTTTGGTCAGTTCTTCACACTGAGTGCAGTAGCAAGCAAAAAACATAAATTTATCCAATGTGGCGCAATATGTGGACTCCAACAGCTTAGAACGATAATGAAAGCAAGTCGGTAATTTGAGGATTATAAAACAAAAATACGGAAAACTCAGTAGAATTTCGGTTGGTGAATAACTGCGTTCGCAGACATTCACAAGTGCAATTTGACTCAAACTGAAGTTTTTCGTGCAAAGGCAAAAGAGACGATAAACTGATACGATATATATTAGAAGGGCAAGAAATACTTATGCCAGATAGATCATAACATAGATGTAACTTAAAATATGTTATCTCAAGTAAAGCAAATTAGGGAACACTGAGAAGTACCCCAAATAAAATAATAAGTAAGAAAAACAAAAATCATTCGTCTCTTTGGTACAAAAATATCTATTGTTTAACAATACAGACTCTATACACATTCACATTTTTATTTGTTAACCAGGATCCTAGGCCTTAGATTCATGTGTCGCTGGCACTAGATGTTTCTTACAACTTTAAGCATTAAATCGGGAACTTGCTTGCTATACCTACTCGGGGCCCGGCATGTCCAGGTAGTTAGGGCGCTCGACTCGCAATCTGAGGTTCGCAGGTTCGAATCCCCGTCCCACCAAACATGCTCGCCCTTTCAGCCGTGGGGGCGTTATAATGTGACGGTCAATCCCACTATTCGTTGGTAAAAGAGTAGCCCAATAGTTGGCGGTGGGTATTGATGACTAGCTGCCTTCCCGCTATCTTACACTGTTAAATTAGGAACGGCTAGCGCAGATAGCCCTCGTGTAGCTTTGCGCGAAATTCAAAACAAACAAACAAAAGCTATACCTACTCAATGGGGAAAATTCCGTTTGCATACAATTCCTATTAGATTTAAATAACTTGTGAAGCATATTATTCATAAGTCTACTTACAGAACAATGGGGAAAAGCTATTAAATCAAATTAATATAATGAGTTAAAAATAATTTATGTTCGCCTCAACCTGCATCTATTCCACTGGTAACAAAGCCTGAAGAAAAATATATATTCAACGTCAGAAAGTTGTCAACTCTGTGACCTGAAAAGTAATAAAGCATGAACAATTAGGGCTACTTTCCTGCAATATTATTCTCACTAGGATCGATATTTGGTTTTGAAAAAAATCATAAGACACGTGTAAGTAAAAAAGAAAAAAAACAGGTGGGTCCTTTTGTCCTACCTAATGGGCGCGTCTAGCATCAGGCGTTAACCTGCTCTGTCATGATTGGAACGTGGCGCTATCAGCCTCCGGCAGATGGCATTCGATTCCTTTTTTGTTGTTGTTTTTTTTGTCCGGTTTTATCGAAGTTAAGGTGTTTCTGATCACGAGTTTTGTGCGATTTGCTGGTTGCAAGTCACGAATTTCTTTGTACCTTTATCATAAACATAATAGACAGCAGCTGGTACAAAGATATTAATTTGAAATATTCAAGATTAACTATCTCTGATAAAAGAGTAGCCCAAGAATTGGCGGTGGGTGGTGATGAATAGCTGTCTTCCCTCTAGTCTTACACTGCTAAATTAGGGACGGCTAGCGCAGATAGCCCTCGTGTAGCTTTGTGCGAAATTCAAAACAAACAAACATGTAAGTCCCTTCAGTATACACTACAAATTTTGAAAGACAAAAAAAATCTAAACATAAGCCATCTGCACTTTGCCCTCCGTGGAGAATCGAGCACTGGATTTTATGATTTTAAATATGTAAACTAACCGCTAACCAGCCAGGGGGACACCTGGGAAGAAACAAAAAAGAAACTCATGACTTACAATACAATGTATTTTGACCAACAGATGACTCACGCCCTTCTGCGACATTTTTCCAAGTTAGATAAGTTGCAAATTAGCCAAACAATAAGCTCTGTAATAGAAAAATGTGTTATTTTCTGACACATTGTGAACCGTCCGAACAATGGGATTGACCGTCACATTATAACGCCCCCACGGATGAAAGGGCGAACATGTTTAGTGTGACGGGGATTCGAACCCGCAACCCTCAAATTGCGAGTCGAGCGCCCTAACCACCTGGCCATGCCGGACCGGGGGACTTACATATTTTGATTAAAAGTTTAGAAAAAAAC
>NW_013665611.1:2960577-2971994 GCF_000517525.1 Limulus polyphemus
ATATTTATATCTTATTTTAACCAACGTTTCGCCTTTGCGGCTTCATGAGAGTTAATATACACAACTTGCACTAAGAAAACAAGAAAAATAATTGTTTCCACATATAATTACTGTATATTTATATATCTAAACCATTATTTGGCAGACTTCTATGTGTGTGTGTATGAGTCCGCTTATAATTGGCGGACTGCTAGGTAGAATGTTACCAAACCTGACATGTACCCTTAGGGCCTAAATGAGAGTGACACAGAAGAATCAGCCTTTGGATCCGATCCCCCTGTGGATTCCTTTGTCTTACCTGTGTGTTGTGTACAAATATAAATGCCGAAACACTGAGCTGATTGTCATTACACCTGTTAAGCACCTTTAGGATCAGGGAATGACATAGTGTCGACGTGCGGATCTTACCCTCCACCTCCCCATCATACGTTAAAAGGGTACGTCAGCTAGTACATATATAATTAGAAATACGTCAACTAACTACTCGTTTTTATAAAGTACTTCCGCTAAACTCTTTTCTAGACAATACTTATAAACAAAGTTTAATATAAATTTCTTTAACAAATCTCATCATGCCAGTTTAATTATTTGTTTACCATCATCACCAATAACGTTTTAACACGGTGCTTTTGTATTTTTCTATTTCTATAGAATGAGATATTTAACCTCGTGCTAGTTTGTTCCGTACGTTCGTCTCTCGTCTGAGTGAGAGATTTATTACTGTGCTAGTTTATTCCGTACTTTAGTCTCTAGTTTGAATGAGAAAATTATTACTGTGCTAGTTTGTTTAATAATAATAAATTTTCTTAGAGCGAGAAAATTGATCTTGTTTTTATTTCAGTCGCGTTTTTTTTTTTTTACACCTTCAATTTTAGCAAGGGACTTGACTGAAATAGCAAAAGTGAAAAAGTGGTGAAAAGACATTTCTTATATGGCTTATAATATTCATTATAACGCTGAGCGTATACTGCAAATATCTGAAACTTATGACCAATTAAATGCGGAAAAAATCGTATACAAATTTTAAATTCATAAAACATGTAGGACAAAGTACTGATAATCGAAGCAACTTCGCGAAATAACCCTAAGATTCGACTATCAAAATTAATAAAATATTCAGGTTTAGTTTGTATTCATGTTTATCCGACAGTTAGTTAGAAAACTTGAGTTTTTAATTATCTGAGACCCAATAATATGTAACCATATTTGTATGCTCTTTGTATAAGCCGTCTTATACGCATGATTTACCTAAGCCGTATCATTAAGGAGATGGGCTGGGTGTGGCTTAAAGTTAGCGTGAATACGAGGATTCGTGGTTTACGCCCCGTTGCTGTGAAATTGCGATCCATGCTTTGGAGCTGTGGATGCCTTATAAGAGTGACCGTAAAATCCTACTATTCGATTTGACAATATCAGTCTAAGAGTTGGCGGTGAGCGTTGCTGACTAATCTCCCAGCTCAAAATTAAGAACAGCTATACACAACCAGCCCTTTGTGTAGCTTTGCGCGAAAATTCTGAAATATACAGATAAACAAACTACCAAGGTAAGCTATTACTCACGAAACTATCAAGCTGAATCTCTCGGCCTTGAATGCTCTTCTTTTAAAATAGAAATACTTAAAACGAAGAATAATTTCCTGTCGGTGTGGTGCATCATGTTATTAATTTGAAATATTCAGGAGGTGGTCGGTTTGCTTCAATGGTTACGGTTTCAGTCAAGCCCAGCAAACAAAGCCAACAATTTCTGTCTTCGGAGTTATAGACTAGTTATAGCTGTGCTGCCCTGTATATAATAAACTACGCCTTTATTCCCATTACCTCAGATTGTATCACTTGGTATTGTTGTGAAGGGAGGAGTTTGTACTACACAAAAAGAAAATTGTCTTTCATCGTAAAGATTATTACATGATTTTCAAGAAACGGACTGTTGTACTAAAAAAAACACGTTCCCATTCCCACTACCTCAAATTCATCACGTGCTTGTAGGGAGGGATGTTTTATCTGATATAGCTCAACGAAGAACCCATTAATCATTGTAATATTTATATATAATCAATATTTTTTACGAAACCAATGAAATCAAAACGTGGCTCTAGCAGATGTTCCCCAATACTAACTAAAAGACTGACTATCAGTGGAAGTTTGCAACAAACATATACAGACTGATTACATGAAAACACAATTTTCAACATAAGTAAAATTTATCGTTTCATACTGGTATCTTCATGTTGTTTATGTTTGATTCTGCTACGAGTTACTTCATCAACTTGGAGTTGTATTTGTAGGCTCCTTAACACGTACAAAATGTGTGCATTTAAAAATAATGTTTATGTGTTCCTACGCTCTGTGAAATTTGCAGTCACACTAGGCATTAGAAACGTGCATAACACACTATTTGTAATCACAATAGACATTACGAACAAATACAATCACATTAGACATTAGTAACATTTGTTATAACATACTATTTTTAATCCCACTAGATATTAGAAACACATGTATAACACACGTAATTAAAATCACACTAGACATTAGAAACATATGTATAACACAGGTAGTTAAAATCACACTAGACATTAGAAACATGTGTATAACACACGTAGTTAAAATCACACTAGACATTAGAAACATATGTATAACACACGTACTTAAAATCTCACTA
The DNA here is from genome assembly GCF_000517525.1 of Limulus polyphemus. NCBI lineage: Eukaryota > Metazoa > Arthropoda > Merostomata > Xiphosura > Limulidae > Limulus > Limulus polyphemus. The sequence goes on from NW_013665611.1 coordinate 2,963,240, forward strand.
GACATTAAAACATATTTACAATCACATTAGAAACATATGTACAACACTCACATTTATCTGTCTGCGTGTATGTTTGTGTTCAGATATAGTTAGCTTCACAACATCAAAAATTTTCTCTTTTTTAAGTACAAGAAAAAAATAGTTATTTTACGTATTGACTCGCAAATATTAACGTTGTTTCTTAACTGCTAAAATATTTATTTATTTTCCATATTAGTTTTCCGTCAAGTAATCTGTGCAATGGCACTACACAATCTTTAAACAAGTGAAGCTTCAAAGGGTAAGTTTCGGTCTCTAATTCGAAATATTATTAACGTTTCAGTAGTGTGAGTAAAACTTCATTATGATACAGTAATAAGATATAACCTCCAATTCCTTTACTTTGGACTTTCCTTCCCTCAGTTGTAATCCTGAGAGTTTATAACGCTAAAATGTGGGGCTCGATTTCTGTAAAGGTCACAGTGCAGATGACCCATTATGTAGGTGTGTGCTTTTAGAAAAAACAAAACAAGCAACTTTGAAAAAAGAAAACTGATAGAGAATTACTCTATGTAAGAATAGTTATTAAAGATTATTACATATTCAAATTATAAAAATAGTTTTAATTTGAACCCATCTTTAGGCCTTGGGTATTTTGGTCCATAACTAATGTTAGCGATTAAATGAATATATGATAATATTGGTTTACATTTCGTTATCCTGTATTTTTTAGCATTATTTACGTTTCAGGAAACACCCATTTCATCTAAACAAGATAGAAAATTCAATTACGGAGGTTTATGCCCTTTAGTGTGCAGAATTCAATCATTGTATATTCTCAACATTCCAAATATTACACCTAACCTTTCTAAGAGTATACTTATATCGTTTTATTTTTACTATCCTTCATCCTCTCACTTTCTGCTCTTTAATCTTGGACAAGTTTTGTGAGACCTTTACCTTCTAGTGACTTTCTTTTTCTAGTTATTTTCTATGGTAGCCATGGCAACATTACATTTTTATACTGAACACAGAACATAAACGTAAAACTGAGCTCTGTCGACTACGGAATGGAAACCATAGTGCAACATCAGTTTTATCGCCCTGAATACATTATCCACGCTATAACTGCCGCTTATAATAAGTTTTATAGAACCCACAATACAGAATAAAGACTTATTTAAAACTCACTGAAGAAGTTTTTTACATTTAGGCAAAAATATATGTGCAACGTAAAAAAACATACTGTGAAAATAAATGTAAAAATATTTTTTGTGTAGTATACGCTAACGGAAAGCACAAACTACTTCAGACATCAGTGTGTATAATACAAAACAGTTGTCTTCATAACAACATGCAAACTCTCATCTGCTAAGACTATCGGATATTGAATTTTTATATAAATATTTCTGTTCCTGTGTAAACTCACACACACTGAGTTTGAGTAAGGAACATTTTATACTACAACAAACACGCGCGTACACTAAGTCCCAGCACGGTACTCAGTCGTTAGACATTCGCCGAGCTAGTAATGTAAAGAATCTCAACAGAATGTTTTGACAATTAATAGGTTAACCACGATGCTATCACAAATAATATATGTTTACTCCAACATACGACTGTTCTTAGTAATTAAGAATACGCAGGGACAAAATACAATGATATGAGTGAAAAGAAAACGACACAACCGATTAGCTTTCAAAATGCATGGAAAATCCCGAATGATGTACGCGGTACTTGAGTAATCTGATAGTAGGCTGATTATAGCGTTTTAATTACGGATCCTCATCTTGCATAAATGACGACAGCTTTTTGTGCATATCTGTTTTCATACTCAAATATATTTATTAAAAAGTAAACAATCTGAAGCTACAATGCTCAAATTTGAAGGGAAAGTACTTACATTGCTGATATGTGTACAAATATTTTGCTTTTGCATGTATGCGGTCCCGATAGGCTAAATTAGAGACAGTACAGTTATGAAAAACAGAGCAGAAAGTTCGAGGAACAAGCTCACCCACTTAACGATTAATTTCAATGAAAGTGACTTGTAGCTAAGTACAAATTATTCATACTCCGCTTCACAAATGCATCTAGTGTAAACGTTGGTAACGCCTGTAAAACTGGTTTTTCCTGCAAACAGTGCTGCAACACGTCAAAGAACAGAGAGTGTAGTTCTCGTTTCAGTAAACCATTAAAGCTATTTTAACTTCTTTTTATACCCATTGACTCAAACTTCTAAACGTGATATGTGTGTGTGTGTGTGCATGGGGACATCTTCAATAGTTTTAAATTTCAAAATCTCAAATTCAAGTACAAACACACCATCGCATAAGCAGAAAGCCTACGTTTAACAAAATTGTATTATGCAGTTATATCACTTCAATATTTATCAAACAGAATTACCTGATACTTAAGAACCTTGTTACGTATTTAGAATTTGAAATAATCCAAAGCCGCGTTAAATAATTTAACTTTTAATATTTGAACTGCACCCTGGATTTAGTGTTTAGTAATATGCCGATATTTTATTTAATTTACGCTATTTGCCAACAAGATTGATTCACACCGTTTTTGTTTTTGACACAAATACTTTTTAATATATATACAACAGTACAATTTACAACAGCGATGAGAAATCATTAATATTTTTGGAAGATATTAACGTTTGATGAGAATTCATTGACGTTCGAAATTTAGAACTGTTCCTGGTCAAATGTCTTATATTTTCCGGTTTATAAGGGTTAGCACAATCACAGTTTATAGCTTACACGGTTATAACAGTTTCCTAGTAAACTTGTATATTAGCTCTCTCTCTGTTGTTTGTTGTTTTTATAGGCAAGACACATTTTCTAGAAACTTTTGATAATACCGGTTACGGAAGTGGATATATTGTTGATTCTTGTGTTCACGAATATTCTACAATCTTGGAGAATTGGCGGGTGTTTCGCCATATGTAACTAACACGGTAAGCTAGACACGCCCTCAAATATAAACTTATTCAAAACAAACGTTGACATTAAAATAAATATATAACAAATTCGTTATACGCAACATATATCTGATACTACAAGTCACGCATATTTCTAAATACAAATTAAATCCAAACAAGGTTCATATTAAAAATAAATACATAATGATAAATTCGTGACAACCTAAGTTTCTATAGTCAGATACGTAGTAGCAAATAACTCTGTAAACAGCATAAACACAATAAAAATAAAAACTCAGTCGATTTAATCTAGAAAAACTTCTTAGGGAAGTGAATAAGTCCTAAAGCTTGAAGAATAGAAATATATGAAAAAAGATTCTATCCAGAAAATAATGTTAACAAAATACTCACAAAATTAAATAGATTTAACATTTCCGGAAGCTCTGTATATACGAAGGTGTGGTGATATATAATATAGAGTAAGAAATGTGTAATTTCTTTAAAATAATTAACACACATTGCTATTAGAATATGGCCTTAACTTACATTACTTATCTTAGTAGCTTCGCGTGGGGTAGTGTTAACTAGCTGCCTTTTTTCTAGTCTATCACTTCAAAATTAGGGACGGCTAGCGCAGATAGCCCTAGAGTAACTTTGCGCAAAATTAAATTAACAGACAAATCTACAACATTTTCGACTCGTAACAGTATTCTGATATTTTTCTGAAAGAAAAAATAAGTTAGCAATAAATAATTTAAAGTATTGGGACTAATAATATTAGAACCCGAGACGATACTAGATAATAATTCCTTAAAAAATAGTCAACACTTAACATAAATGTTTATTTTAACAGCAACAAGGATATTAGAATGCTGCTACATGGCTGTAATCATTCTTTATATGTATATATATATAATCCATCAATAGCTGTTTTTCATATAGTACCTGGGAATATCTAACGATTCGATTTCGTAAACGTTCCAAGCCGAGTTTGAGTCATGTGTATTGTTGGCTCCTTCTAATCAATACAGTTGGAATGAGTTTTCTCTGGAAAACTAATCGTGCAGAGATATGTGCTTGTAAAGGTTTTTTCTTTAGCATTAAATATCTCATGAAAAAACTTAACAGCAGTTTTAGCTTCGTAATAATGAAGAAACTAACTAAATATTTTATTCGTTTTTTTTCCGAAAACAAGTAATCCGTCAAATAATGAAAATTCCTAAAAGCTTTTAGTTATCAACATTAAAAAAGGCTATGCCAACCTGAAACTAAACGAAACGATACCTCAATTTTTTTTGCTGAAACTTAAGACTTAAAAGCAGCTGTGATCCGAAAAAGTAAACCAGCTTCTATAATAGTAAGTTAGCCTAATTTTTTAATGATTACATTCACAGACTAATACAAGAAACATCAAATCAATGTGCAACAAATGAGCTACTTGATTTATCATGATTCGGGACTAGGCTTGTATTGTGTAACTTCAAACTCTTTTCAACCAAAAGCTTAGGTCATAAGGCACTACTCCTTATAATGTAGACATTTTTACTTTTACTGTAAAATATGTAAACACATATTCACAGGCTGTGAGCTTTCCTAAACTGGGCAAATAGCTTGGTTTCCCGATCACTGCGTTAGTTTCTCATACTGCTTTAAGTAGCAGGCCGATTCTTGGAATAAAGTTGTTATTTTTTATTCTAGCAATTTTATTTCACAGAACATGTGTCAGGAAACTAAGCTAACGGAAAAAAAACAGATAGCAAAACTTAACTATGTTCTCTTTCAACTGTTGTCATCACAGATCCTCCTTAGAGGTATCAGTGGAAATCAAACGAACAATTTGTGCAAAATAAAAGTTTGAAATACCAGTGTTTAATGACCATATATATATATGTAGCTAGGCCTAACTATGATTAACTTACTCACTGTGTGGGTAAGCCAGTAATAAAACGAGTAAGGTCAATCATATAAAAAGACCCCCCACCCCCCAAAAAAAACTGAAGAGGTCTTTTTTGGGATGAAGATAATTTAGAACTGCCATATTAAAGAAACGTCACAAGTTAAGTCAAAACTAATACTTCACATACGACGAGCAAGGAAAGTGAATCATAAAACATAAAAAAAATCGTGTATCGTAAAATACATCTCCAGTCTCAATGATTTGTCTTTTTTTCCTAGATTCTTATAAAAACCAAAGTTCTTAAAACGTAAGATAAACAACGGTTGTAAACACCTCTTTCTTTATTAAAACTATTATAATATTATGTTTATTCATTATAATTACTTTCGTTCGCCAATATTTAATAATATTCATTATTAGGATATTGGCCATCTAGAGACAATTTCACAGATTTTATTCTAAAGTGCGTGTTTTTTAAACTGCTTCCTCGAAGTTATTGACATTTATCTAACATTAACTTGCAATCACCTCATAATAATGAAATATGTAGCATCAGTTGAAAAAGTTGTAGAAAACTAATTCTAAAGAAAACTGACAACAGGCCGCGTGTTTAATTCGTTATTTTTTAAAACATCGAATAATTAATGAGTAAGGAATTATTTAAGCCATATATAATACTCTTTTTTCCAATACGTTATCGATGCAGTTATTAATGATTCGATACGTTTAAAGCTATAAAAAAACGTATTTCCATTTTTCTCATTATCAGGCATTAATCGATTTCCCTGTGATCGAACCTAAGCTTCAATACATTCTGTGGCTTAATACCTATCAGCACCAGGTGTTCGAAGTGCGGCCTTGGTGCTGTGAACGTTGGGTAAATAAACTGGCAGCGGCTTTCCCCATTAACCGTTTTCTTGCTTTTTTTTAATTATATTACGTGAAATATTAAGGAGTAAAGAGTAACTAACTACCAGTCGAAAAGTATCAGACCAATCAAAGTATCGTCTTATCGTTTAATGTAACAAATAATACAAAAATTACGAATTGTTTTCCACATAAAATACGAATACCATACTACGAATATACACTATATAATTTCTAAGAGATTCTGGTTACGTACGCTATATCAATCACAAAACGTTCAGTTTAATCGTCCTCACCTAATACATTTTCATGTCTCTTTATGAATCTAGTCAAAAAATAGGGCAAAGATTGCACAGATGAACTGGAAAAAGTATAGTAGAACGTTTTAATTTTTGCATAAATGACATATGTCAAAAGACCTATACATAGTAAAATACTGCCAATATTGTGATGAAACTGATTCAGATCATTGCATACTTGAAGTTTCAAACTCTATTTAGAAAAGCGTTGTTATCAGAAGTATTTACTCCCACTCCCATTATCTACGGAGAAAAAGGGGGGAAATGTTAATTTAGTTATAACTTAAGCAAGCTTCCTAGCTCCTCGTAATAGCTGTGATGTTTCTTCAAAAGTAATATATTATATAATACGTTTCGATTTGATTTATCTATAAATGTTACATGATGTTCAAATTAAAGAAGTGCTCTTTCAACATCTTCTTCGATATATCGAGAATGAGGTTTTACGTTAAAACAAAAAATATTATTTTCACACAAGTTTTATCGGTTGTACACAGTAAAATTTTATTTAGGTTATTCACAATGTTTCACCAGATTTATCTGGCATCATCAGATGGGATACAATAACTGAGGCTAACAGAATTTGATTTAAAAAAATCACGTGAGGCTCTATAACAATATTAATCTACAAACATACGACTAACCAACTGCCAAAAATAAAGTAATTTGTCAAATTTAGGTAAAATGAATTAAACGTTTAGGCCTTAGTCCAAGTATTGAAATTCGTTCTATATACAAAAAATAAGGGAATTAAAATAGATATAAATGAACACCTTTGTATCTGTTAAGAATAGGGTTATATTTTTTTTATTAATAAATATTAGGTTTTCTGGCTCCAACTTTTTTTTTACACAAACAACTTTATTGGCATCACCTTCGAATGTTTATGTCTTTGATTCTAGCTCCAGGCATACCAAGTATATCTGCGTTTTACTTCTATGGATTTTTTAAATAGATATCATCTTGAAATTCTTCAAATCACATTACCCTCCTTTCTGAATGTTTCTTTTATTATTATTATTTAGATATAAATTACTTTTATTAGCCTACAAATTATAAATCTTCATTTGCAACAAAACGCTCAATGTTTCTTGGATCGTTCGAATTGCAATCTGTGGGTTGCGGGCTCGAATCCCCGTCACCAAATATGCTCGCCCTTTCAGCCGTGGGGTTGTTATATTGTGACGGTCAATTTCACTGTTCGTCAATGAAAGAGTATCCCAAGAGTTGGTAGTGGATGATGTTGACTAGCTGCTTTCCCTTTCGTCTATCACTGCTAAATTAGGAACGGTTAGCGCAGATAGCCCTCGAATATAAAGTTACCACAGATAAGCATCCCAGCCCGAAACGTTGTGAACCTTAAAAAAACTATTTAATATTAGCCATTTTTCGTGATAAAAGTTTCCACTTTTTTTTTCGATTTTATCGTATTACATCGACTTTTTTAGCTGATGTTCTCCATCCGGTCAACACTACTAAATTAGGCACGAATGTACCTAAACCTAGGTGTCTCTGAACCTGACTGTATAGTCTCCCGATCAGATTGAATATAACAGGTAACTAAAATAAAGATGAGATTTAACGTTAGTAAGCTACATGAAGTGTAACTCTAACGCTATTCCATTCCCACTCTTTGGGAATAGAGAACGTCGATCACGATTCTTCTGCATGAAGTGTACTCTAACACTATTCCATTCCCACTCTTTGGGAATAGAGAACATCGATCACGATTCTTCTGCATGAAGTGTACTCTAACGCTATTCCATTCCCACTCTTTGGGAATAGAGAACATTGATCACGATTCTTCTGCATGAAGTGTACTCTAACGCTATTCCATCCCCACTCTTTGGGAATAGAGAACATCGATCACGATTCTTGTAAAGTTCCAAAACTTTGATTTTAACACACTGTCAGTAAGAACATTTTTTTTATTATTCCTGTAAACTCCCAGTGGAGCATAGGGCCGCAACAACACCACACCAACGGAAGGTGTTATTGTAGTTACTTGTAGCAGGTTGGTTTTTACAGGGTGGAGTTGCTAGCCCCGCGCCCAACCCTCCCCCTTTCTCATCCTGGACTTGGGACCAGGCTAAGGCGGAGGTTGCCATATTTGGTGTGACGAGGATTCGAACTCAGATTACGAGTCGAGCGCCCTAACCACCTGGCCGTCAGTCAGAGCATACTGAACTGTAATTATATTTCTATTTAACTTAACAGTCGACTGTATAATTAGTATGTTGACGCTTGTATTGCACTGTAGAATCAAAAGATTGAATCATTCTTTCTGTATTTATTCCAAAATTGTTCCTCAACAATCTCTGATTTTGCAAATAATATTTAATACATCCTCTACACAATGACAGTCATAACGAAATTAACCCCAAAAATATTTAATATGACTTACCTTAAAGTTTGCTGTTAGAAAAAATTATCCATGAATTAAAATTGATCAGGTTTGTAACAAAAGGAATACGGATCAGATAAGACGAATGAATGGAGCTATGCGGAATCAAGTACATTTGCAGATTGAAAGACACGTGGATCGTAATGATGTTTAACATTGAATACATTCATCACTGATGGAAGTTCGTTATGACCAATGTTCTTAGACAGGTACTACAGACACGCTTTAGAAAATAACAACCACTCAGTTACTGATGATTTTTTGCAGATTAACAATTATGGTATCACTGTAAGGGTTTGTTTGTTTGTTTTAAATTTCGCGCAAAGCTACACGAGGGTTATCTGCGCTAGCTGTCCCTAATTTAGCAGTGTAATACT
>NW_013665611.1:2972385-2982422 GCF_000517525.1 Limulus polyphemus
CAAATTTAGAAAATAATATTCATTTTTTTCTATCACGTAAGGACTTTTTACAAATCGGGAAGAAAAAAACACTCATACTTAGATCAAATTATTATTTCCTTTACCGCCAAGAACATTTTTTTTTTATTATTATGTGTTTTAACAAAAATACAAACAAACTGAAGAAAAGGGAAGAACAAACGAATATGCATTCTCATTCATCCTGATTTTTTGTGAAATCTACGTCTTTTAGTCTCCAAACTACGTGTTGTGGTCTTTTTTTTATGTATTGCGTTATGACGTTTTGTAAAAAATCTGTACGTGATGGAGAAAAATGGATATTATTTTCGGATTCAGCGTACAGAAATTACTGTAGGACATGTACAAAATTCAAGACAATAAAACCATCGCTAGTCTGTGTTATTTGTTATCAGTTGTTTTCTAATAAAGGAGTAATATGGAATAGAATGGGAATTCCGTTTTTCATACACTCAATATAACCATGTATCAACACCAAATATGTTGTTTGCCATTAAATCTGGGGATATAGATAAGTTTAACAGTGAGATTATCACTTTAAGTCACGTGCTTTAAATTAATATAATAAATTTAATATTATATTATTATCATTTGTTCACATATTTTAGCAGTATTTTTCTTAAAATATATATTAGTAGATTAATGAGCTGAATAAAAATTAAGTTGAATCAAGAAAAATTGTTGCTACAAAGTTTAAGAATTTTAGCTTTAATACAGTTTTAAAAAGTAATTATACACTTAAAATTTCTACCCACGAAACTCCTGTTTCTGTATATATTGAATACATAAATAAGAAAGTGTGATTAAAAGTAAATTAATGACGTAGAGCAGAACCAGGAAGTACCATACAAATATTTTAATAATCCCAATTTTGTATAGCACACTGGCTAGAATTGCGTTAGGTCATAAACCAATAAACAAAAAACTAAAATCTGTCACGTCTAGGTTTTATGAAAACCGCTAGATTGCTTTATATACTTTAAACGAGTGGTTGAAACATGTTCTACTTTTTTGAAGCTTACATTTCAGTAGCAATTTTCTCAGCAACGACTCTACTAAAGGTCTCACACAATCTTAAACGAGGCTGATACGTAAGCCAGTTCCAGAATTTATACCAGAATGTTTCATAAATTCAAGTAAAATCACCACATTGCACTCGGATCCTCTCTGGTTTAATATTCGTCTGCTCTTGTAACGTTGTAAACTTAAGTGAACTAGTGTGTTGGTTTACAGTGAGGGTCTCGTAGCTATTTCATACCGTTCGATCAACACAGAAAAATGATTTCTAGAAATAACTATGTACCGGCGACAAGAATCGTATATTATAAAAACAGTAAATTTCACACGACTGATGGCTGACCGTCTGTTTCTTTTATGCCATATGCACACGCAGAAGCTAGAACGTTAACGATTTTTATACAAATGTATGAAAGATTCATAAACACACCACCTACGGAGTAAATAGTGTAACAACAGATTTTAACACTTGGTTGCGCTAACGGCATTTCTTTACACTGTTAACACCATACTAATCAGACGGAATTCTTGTGAAAATATAAAGTGAAAAAAAATTGTAATAATCTTAACTTGAAATGAATTATGGATTTCAAATTTTATTATAAATACACTTCTACTTTCAGAACTTACTTCATTACTATATATCTCTCTTGTTAGTAGATTAAATTCCCTAACATATCAACACTGTGGTATTTCATAATATAATTTTACTTATTCTCTACCGTATTAACATAAGACTATATACGTAAGATAAACAGTCACTATAAGTAAAAACAAAAGTATTTAGTAGCCGGTTGTGGCAAAGTGGTTAGCGTCCCCGGACTGTAAATCCGAGTGTTTATGTTTCGCGACCCGTTGCAGCACTCCGCACTTTGGGGCTACGAGAGTGTTATAAAAGTGTCTGTCAAATCCCAACATTCCGCCAGAAAATTGTAGCTCAAGAGTTGTAGGTGGATGCTACAAAGTAGCTAAAGCCTTCCCTCTGGTCTATCTCTTCAAAATTAGGGACCAGTAGCGCAAGTAGTCCTCGAAATTCAGCAAACATATATTAACAACCTGCTGTAAAAAGAAAGAAAAACAAAGTACAGTTTCTAAATTAATACAAGTGATAAAAAATATCTGTTTGAAAAAAAATCATTTTCGGAAAATATTCATTTCCTGAAATGTCTAGGATATTTGTTGTTTTTTCTTGTTCTTGCATTGTGACATTGTTTACCAGTTTTATCAGCAACTACATTGAACTTTGGTGAAATCAATAACGGTAACTTGGAGCGCGTCCCCGCCTTTCATACAAGGAAAGTTCCGAAACCTCTGATTGTGTGTTTGTAATTAAGCATAAAGCTACACAATGGGTTATCTGTGCTCTGCCTATCAATGGTATCGAAACCCGGTTTCTAGTATCATAAATCCGCTGTGCCAATGGGGGGCTGAAAACTCTGCCTCTTGAAATTTAAACTCATTTTATTGAAGAAGTATATTTATATGTTTCTAGTGAATTTAGTTGAGGCTCATTAATTAGAGAACGAACTTTAGTATTAATAAAATGCTAATAATGTTTTGTAGACTACTATATAGAACTTAAACATATCTAAAGCTACATGTGAGATAAATATACATATTTCCTTTCTAAAAACTAACATATCAGAAATTAAAACCTTGTAGCTTCTGTATCAAAATATCTCGAAATAAAATTTCTGTTATGTATCCCCCCCCCCCTCAGTGGCACAGTCTGCAGACTTACAACGCTATAAAGCGGGTTTCGATACCCATGGTGGACAGAGCACAGATAGCCCAATGTATAGCTTCGTGCTTAACTTCAAACAAACAAAGATGTTATGTATCTAGAGAGTTTAACTTAATTCAGTTGCTTGCCACTGGAGGGCCATGCAGTTAGTAACTTTCTTCCATTACTATTTTTGAGCCGTTTCAGTTTTGTTTTTTATTATTGATACACTAGAATGACATTGTTTACTATTAGGTGTAAAAATTTAGATATTACGTGATTTTACAATGAAAAACTATATTTTTTTTTCTAATTATGAAAATTAAAACATTTTGTGTGATTGTCTGTGTTTTGTTTTAGCGCAAAACTCTACGCAATCTGTCCATCGTGGGAATCGAACCCGGATTTTAGCATTGTAAGTCCATAAACTTAGCGCTGACCCACCAGCGGACATTAAAACATTCCGGTTGATACTTGAAATTGTCAATTAACTGAATGGAAGTTTTGTGACAAACAAACAGAAAAACGTGAATTTGGCGTCAGTAGATGTGAAAGAGTGAGAAATGACATGCAAAATGGTGTCAATATTTTTGTGGGGAGGATGCTGGTTAGTTTTAAAAAACGTTCTGGTGCCAGTTAGTTGGAGGCAGGTTTTTTTTTAGCAATTTCAAACTGTCTATCGTCTGACGTAAAGCTCATAAATGAGCTTGATAATTTGTGTTTAATAAATACATTGTGGAGTTAGCCTCAAAGTTTACTTTTGTAAACCACCCCCACCCCCACTTGAAATGGTACTTAAAAGTCATATCGTACGTACTGCCTGGATTTCATACGTGCTATAAACATTACTTACGACAAATCCTCTTATTAGTGTGTCTGAAAATAGTCACACTTGAAGTATTCTCTATTGCGAGGAGATGAGTACTTTCTGCACCACTATAAACTGATCTACACAGTCCATCTACTTAAGAAATTTTGGACACAGTCCAGCTATTTAGGAATTCTGGATAGTTAAGAATTCACAACACATTGTATTGCTTTTTCATCTTCACCACCACACGAGAAGAAATAAGCGTTTTTACTTTGTGATTAAAAGTTTACTTAGAACTAAGATAAAAAAAAAAGTCTGAAAAACATGTTTTTGATTGATGTCTGTGTTGCCCATTTCTCATTCATTATGTTTTCACAGTACCTAATATGTTCTTAATGACTCGTTTATTCACGCAAAGCAACATTTATATATAAGCTACTTTTGAAAGGAAACTGAAAATATTTTGTACGAAAAAAACAAATTCTGCACACCTTAGACTGCTATAAGTCCACCAAGTTCCTAATTTTTATATACGTACGTTTAAACTTTGATCTTAACTCTCTTCTGTACAGAAGTTTCTCTGAAATCAAAAATAAATCCTTGCTTTCAAGTTGGATACAGCACTTAAAAAAATTGATCAGTTTCCCAAAAATTATGAATTAAAAATAGTAATAAAGCATACGATATTCCTTAATTTTAACTTTTCTATCGATGTATACTTCTACTCACTCCTGGGAATTCTCGTTAGAATGAAAATCGTAAAAATTAATTCCAGTTTAGCTCTTTCAGTAATGGGTAGAAATTAGAGGTTTGAAAACTTTAAATCATATGAACTTCGGTAGGATATTAAAATGCTCAACGTTTTGTCTTTCATTTTGTATCCTTAATTTTGATAGGTATGTTACAGAATGAGCCAACCCATAGAATACATATTTTCAAAATGTACCAAATGTCTATTGTTTAAGTCAAGTATTGACAATAAATAATGGTGTTTGCAATGGAACCCAGAGATCTGGTGCAATTGGCAAACTAGGATTTCTACATCAGAAACCATGACGTCGACAACTGAGAATGATTTAGCAATTGAAGCTAATAAATCTATACCTTTATGTATTTACTCACGTTATCCAATAATTTTATCTCTTGTTAACTAATAGCTACGTACACTTTGCGCTAGGCTAAAGAAGATTTACATCAACTGTTGACAAAAAAAAGGTTAATCTTCTTCTTGAGAATATCATGTACAGGGCATGTATGACAATGTTATGAGTGTCATTTTTCTGACATATTGTAGAGGGCATGTATGACAATGTTATGAGTGTCATTTCTCTGACATAATGTAGAGGGCATGTATGACAATGTTATGAGTGTCATTTCTCTGACATATTGTAGAGGGCATTGTATGACAATGCTTTGGGTGTCATTTTTCTGATATATTGTAGAGGGCATGTATGACAATGTTATGAGTGTCATTTCTCTGACATATTGTAGAGGGCATGTATGACAATGTTATGAGTGTCATTTCTCTGACATATTGTAGAGGGCATGTATGACAATGTTATGAGTGTCATTTCTCTGACATATTGTAGAGGGCATATATGACAATGTTATGAGTGTCATTTCTCTCACATAGTGTTCTCTTTTCGTCTCGCCGAGCGTGCGCCAATGGTTAACATGTCGGATTGTGAATCTGGGGTTATGTGGTTCGCGTCCCGTGAGCACCAAAATAAATCGCGCTAGATACTTTGGGGCCGTGGTTGCGTTATAAGAGTCACAATCAAATTCCACAATTGGGTCTGAAAAGAGCACCCAAGAGTTCCCAATGGTTGGTGCTGAGAAGCTGCCCCCCCCCCCTTGAGTCTATTACTGCAAAATTGGGGAAAGGCTACAGTTAATAGTCTTTGTGTAGCTTTACATGAAAATTTACAAGCCAATCATTTTTGTTGCTTATGTTCTATTTTTTTGCGGTAAGTTTCAAAATTGTGTATATTTTATTCAACATGTTATAATTTACGAAATTTAATGATATATTTTGGAAAGTACAAATAATAATGATAATAATTTCCATGAGAATTAGTGACTTTTTTTTATTTTGGAATGATTTTTTTTTTATTCTAAGGATCATCCTTCACTTTAATAATTTTACTTTTATAAAAAGTTTTAAACAGCAAATATTCTACTCTTTACGCTAAGCTACCAAGGCAGTGATAGAAACTTTCGTCTCATTTCCTTATAGAACGAGATAGGTATTTAAAAATATTATTTTTTATTTTTTTTGCAGTTTCTACCTTCTCCGAAATGAGCGTACGAGACACGCAACACATTAAGAATATCCTCTTATCTGTGTGATCTTAATAAAACGAAAAAGCGAGTTAAACCTTAACACGCCATAAAGTGGGACCCTAGTTCGGGTCATTAGGGCAGTAAATATTATCATTTGTTACATTTCTGCAGAAAGCTATGGTGTTTGCAAAAGCAATGACTGTTTTGTAAATTTTAAACTTCAAAAATCAGCAAACAGACCAATGACTTAAATGTTTTATCAAGTTCAAGCAAATACCCTTTTTAATATATTCGTATAAAATGTGAATGGCGTTCAGAGAAAAAAAAACTGCTTTGAAAGATAAGTAGAACGCCTTCTTGATGTCTTATAACTAATATTTGAAAATGATAAAATGACACAATTGTTTTATACAGACAAATTGGAATGTCTGTTTGTTTGTTTGGAATTAAGTACAAAGCTACACAATGGGCTATCTGTGCTCTGCCTACCACGGGTATCGAAACCCGGTTTCTAGCGGTGTAAGTCCACAGACATACCGCTGTGCCACTGGGGGGCAAATTGGAATAAACTCTCTCAAGTGATATTTAGAAAAGCGAAAAACATAGGTAAGGAAATCATCTTTTGTTTTATTTATGAATAATTATTTATTGGTTGTTTATCAAAACAATTCACATCTACGTAAATACAGTTGTTTAATATCGTCACTATGACATAGAATCAGTAAAATGTCAACATTCTGGGCAAAACTATGTGTTAAAAAAAATAATAATTCTTATTTAGAAGCGTATTCTCAACAACTATAAAACGTAATGATTTCCAGCAGAAGGCACAAGACTAAAGCTACAGCTGAACCTAGAACCATCGTTGATTCTAAAACAGAAGACTACAGAGCGTGTAGATGACTACTTGTTAGAAGTGTTCAGTTTGCACTGTAAAAGTACATCTGTCAGAAGTGTCTAAATAGTAGATCTTCAAGACAAGTAAGCACCCATAATAAGCAATAACAAAGTTATAAAATGTGTCAAAACTCAAGGCGTGTCAACTATATAGTCTTAAGAAATCTCGAGTGTACAGCTAGAAAACGAGTCAAGTATACGAACTATAAGAAGGATTGAGGCTGTCAACAATATAGCCTTAAGATGAATCGAGTGTGCAGCTAGAAAACGAGTCAAGTATACGAACTATAAGAAGGATTGAGGCTGTCAACAATATAGCCTTAAGATGAATCGAGTGTGCAGCTAGAAAACGAGTCAAATATACGAACTATAAGAAGGATTGAGGCTGTCAACTATATAGTCCTTAAGATGAATCGAGTGTGCAGCTAGAAAACGAGTCAAATATACGAACTATAAGAAGGATTGAGGCTGTCAACAATATAGCCTTAAGATGAATCGAGTGTGCAGCTAGAAAACGAGTCAAGTATACGAACTATAAGAAGGATTGAGGCTGTCAACAATATAGCCTTAAGATGAATCGAGTGCGCAGTTAAAATTGTACAGCCTCAAAAATATCAAGTAAACATTTTTATGAGTGTCAAGTTCACCGCTACGAGAAAGGTCAAGTATAGAGCTACAAGAAAGCTCACGTATACAGTTACAAAACAGATCATGTATACAGTACAGTTAGAAGAAGAGTCACGTATACAAGAAGGGTCGAGTACATAGCTACAACAAAGATCACATACACGGTTATAAGAAAGATAGAACGTACGGAAATACAAGGCTTTTTGAAATTATTAAAGTAAAAAGATAAAACACGTTCTGAGTGAAGTATATACCCAAAAGAAATAATACTTACTTTACAGCTCGTGATGCATATTTGAATAACTAAATTAAAAACACATACAGTAAAGTGGAATTTTCTACCCACAAGGCATATGGAGCAACATATTCCAAAGTTATAGACTTCACGACTATAGATAGCATGAAGTGCACATCTAGGTGACGTATACAAGTATTATTATAAAAATGGTATAGCACTTTTATTCCTAAAAAAACAAGGGTCAGAAATAAAATTATTACGTTGAGTGTACATATTCAAGTTCTTTACAAACGATGAGTCGAATCTTTATATAATACAAAATGTCACAAATCTAAATGTGCAAGATCAGTCAAGTCCACACAATCAACAGGCGTTCCTCTCTACGGGGTCAAGACGCACCGAGTTTATACTCAACAGAATCAAGAACACGTCGAATCTACAGAATCAAAATGCATTCGACTCTGCAGAGTCAAGAAGCACTGAGTTTACAGAGTCAACAACGCCTTGTGTCACAAAATCAAGAGTGCATCAAGTGTGAAGAATCAAGAACGCGTCGAGTTTACAAAGGCAAGACATGTCGAGTCTACAGAGCTAGGTGTATCATAGAAACCTAGTGAGAAACCAGATACGTTTACTGACAGTTAAATATAATCGTGTTATAGCTTTGTTAGCCCAACGACTACTTTATTAATAATTCATGAAAATACAAACACCATAATTAGACATTATCTGAATTTAATGGTTTATAACCTGGCGTACTGGTTGATGTAAATTAGGACCCCCCCCCCCCCCGCCTAAAAAACAACAACACAAATCCTTTCAAAAATTAGTATTCCTATTGTAGCTTGAACAATGACGAGTTGGTATTGGTCGCCTTGTAATGTGTTCAAACCTAGAACTAACTAAAGGTCGACATTCTACAGATATAAATGAAACATTAATTTTGGTTTAAAATATTATAGCTAATATACAAGAGGCATGTAAACGATTAGTTTTACAACATTTTATTTTTTTAGTTTAGTTTTTACTGTAAATTTGATAAACACTGTTTGAGATTCTGTTCTTTCTCATTACTTTTAAGAGATGTTAAGACGCGAAAAAACTACATTTCCTTGTGTAAATAATGAAACAAAAACTTATTTGAAAGATATAACAAAACTCATAAAAATAGTCATCACACACCTGCAACTGGAGAAAGTTTGGAGAGAACGCACCATCGATTCTTCCACTAAAACAAAAGAAATAAAAGAGTCAACTGACTTTCAAGCACCAAAAGTAAAAGTTCTTATCTCACTAATTTAAATCTTACTGACTTAAAGTTTAAGGAAACAGATGATTAGCGCTTACCTTCCTGCCATCACGATACTTCACAGATCCTTCCACAATAGTGCGGGAATCAGCCATATCAGGGTTGATATAATCCAGATAAACTTTCGACCTTAACTATTCACATAATCTTGCAGCGTCTCTCGTATTCTATCGCCACATGTCCCCTTCTAGCCACATACCACACACGCAGTGGCACTAAAGCGTCTAACGCTTTCGGC
The DNA here is from genome assembly GCF_000517525.1 of Limulus polyphemus. NCBI lineage: Eukaryota > Metazoa > Arthropoda > Merostomata > Xiphosura > Limulidae > Limulus > Limulus polyphemus. Next base: position 2,981,547 of record NW_013665611.1, read on the forward strand.
TAATAAACAGCGGCTGGTGTTTGTTACGCGCGATCACAGTGCCACCTCGTGATGTAGCTGCTTTCTTGTATAGCATGAAACCGGCAATGTGTATATATTTCGCGAGGATTAGTACCTGTTAGAGCAAAGAATCAAAAATGAAGTTAAGTAAAAGCTAAGAGAAAGACTTTAACACTTCCAACAGCTTACTGGATTTTTAAAGCACAAAAAATTACCTTTACCAAAGAATGTTTTCGATAATTGCAGCCAGAGATACACAATTGTTTCTTTAGCACAGAGTTAGACAGCGGCATTCTGCGTTGTGTCCACCGAAATGATCAAACCTTGAATTCTAGCATTATAAGCCCTCAAGCTTAGCGCTAAGCCACCAGGAAACATTATTATTATTTTTGAATAACACTTTGCGTATCATTAAAGAAGAATCACTTTGAGATAAGAAGGTGGAACAGTGTTCATTTCCATCAAATTCATTAATATTTTCGTCGTGTTTTATATATCTGTTTTAATACAACTTTTCCGATATTTTTATTGGTAATATACAGAAATAAAACAGAGGAATGGAGAACAAATGCATTAGAATCTGAAGAATAGACGTATTTAAAAATAAAATCAGAAGTTAAGTTGTCGGGTAGTTAAAAAAACAAATAATTCTGTGCGACGCTGTACTTCTAAAATTTACATCTTACGTTTTTTTTACCGTACCATTATGTAAATATGTCAACTATTCAGTGATATTTTTAAAACAAATTCCTACAAAAATATACTCTATTGAGACAGCTTACAAGTTTGGAATAATGTAAGCGGTTTTTGATAGGTTATTTAAGAAATGTTTACTTTAAAAAATAGGCCCGGCATGGCCAGGTGGATAAGGCGCTC
>NW_013665611.1:2983422-2987829 GCF_000517525.1 Limulus polyphemus
AGCGGTGGGTGGTGATGACTAGCTGCCTTCCCTCTAGTCTTACACTGCTAAATTAGGAACGGCTAGCGCAGATAGCCCTCGTGTAGCTTTGCGCGAAATTCAAAAACAAACAATGCTTTAAAAATAAGCGTGTGGTTTATCAGCTTGTCAGGCCAAATGACAACAATGCATTATTTCTCTAATTTTTTTCCATGGCTCGAATGCTTAGATAAGATAAAAAAACTGTCTCCTCTTCGCCTTCTATTTATGATGTGGTCTGAAAGACAATAATTCTATCAAATAGAAAAAGTTCACGAACCGAATGAAACAGAATTAACTGAGCTTCGAGAAATCAAACTACATATTTAGCCTTAAAACACGTTGTTTGTTCCTCTTTTATATACAACTTTTTGTATATTGTGTATATTTTGAGGGCCTAATCAATTTTCAATTGTAAATACCTGGTGCTCACAATTTGGTACTCAGTGCTAAACTTTGTGCAATTATAACTATGCGTCTACTAAATAATCACACTTTTTAGTAACACAGTGACATTTTGACGATCAACAGTATATCACACTTAACATATTTTTAGTAACACAGCGACGTTTAGATGATCAACAATATATCACACTTAACACTTTTTAGTTACATAGCGACGTTTAGATGATCAACAATATATAACAATCACCTTTTTTCTGGTAACACAGCGACATCTTGACGAACAACAATATATCACACTTCACACTTTTTAGTAACACAGCGACTTTTTGATGATCAACAATGTATTACACTTAACACTTTTTTTTTTATTAACACACCAACGGGTCTGATTTTCACAGACCACTAAGCTAAATGTCCTGTTGTTTATGTTGGACATTTGCAGAGAACGCTCACGATGATAGAAAGCAAAACGTTAAGTAAATTTAACGTTTTCTCCTGGTCGTTTCCACACTGTTGATATATACATATTTGAAAAATATCCTATTTTGTTTTTTATAGATGACACAAATTTTGAAGTATGTCCAATGAACAGCTTCTACTTAAGTAGATATTTCGGACAAAGGTTTGCTCTTCAAATTGCTTTCGTTCCCTGCCCCCCCACCCCACCCCCCACCCTCCAAGAGCTCAGCGATAAGTCTGAAAGTTCACACTGCTAAAAACCAGGTTTCGATACACATGGTGGGCAGAGCACAGATAGCCCATGCTTGAAAACAAACACACTTTCGTTATCCCAGTAGGTAAGCGATAAATTTAAGGGCTAACATTGCAAAAACCCAGAGTTCGATTCCGTGTGGTTGACATAGTGCAGATAGCCTATTGTGTAGCTTTGCTCTAAAACAAGTAAACAACCTGCTTTTGACCTTCTTAAGCCAAAGGTAACAAAATCTACTTGAATAAGCTGTATATAACCCTTTTGTCATACATGTTAGTCCACTAACAAAATTCAAACCAAACAAATGATGGTGGACCTATCCTCGCGCTGGCGAACACCATTGACACGAGCAAATAACAATAATGATAACTTGGAAGTGCGGAAGATATACTTGTTATTCATTATTTGTTGAAAATAACCCCCATAATAATACGTTTAGAATAATAATACCATTCTGGCTCACAAAGTTCGTGTAACTGGTCGCTGTAGTTTACATTGGCTCGTACGACGTTAATAAGGAAATGTTCCCAGGACAAAGCTCTCACAGAGCAGGGAAGTATCGACGTAACGTAGTGCAGTAGCGCTATTTGAACTAGCAAGGGTTAGGCGAAAATGAAAGCAAAAGGGAAGTCAAAATTGTCCACGTAGTTGTTACATTCACAGTATAAGATGTGTCTAATATTTTTCAAACCTTATAAGGACAAGTTCCGTGCTAACAACTTGAATTCAAGATGTTTTATAACAATTGTTTCAGGCTTACTTTGAACCTCACATCTTTGGTATTTAGCTCAATATAAACTTGGTTCAATATAAAAAGTTTTCATACACCCATCCTGCTTTAAAAAATGTATCGAATAAAATGTGTAAATCAATTAAATGTTTTTCGTTTTTTAAATGCATTGTTAAATTTTTATAGTTTGAAATGCAGAAATATACATAATGAAATGTATAATGGCTAGATGCTATCGTTTCCACTATATTCTGAAATATGAATGTTTTATTAGTTAATAAAGATTACTTTAAAAGTTATTGTAAAGAAGTGATTTTTTGCAAAACAGTAGTAACTTGTCATATGTAGCAAGAAGGAAACTACGTTAATAAATAATTTTCTAAGTATGACGACATTCTGACCTCTGCAGCAGGCCTTATTTCAGCTACTGTTATTGCAAATTATAAATGCTGTAGGTATATCAAGGAAATTTATAGGTTTTAGTATTGAGTTATAGTAAAATTTCCTGTTACATATTTAGAGAAAAAAAAATTCTAAATATTATTCAGTTAAAACATATTCGGCAATTTCTTACTAATTGTATATACATATTTAATTCAGAGAATCAGATAATAAATACATGCTATATTTTCTATTGAAAAATAAATAGATGTATATTATTGTAAATGAGAGATGCGACAGTATAAAAAAAAGGAAATGTTATATTAAAAGGAAAAAAAAAGGAAGAGTGAAATGTCTGTAAATTTATACTTAGTTCTGCCTCTATTGAAAAGTGGCTGTGAATGAGAAAATCAACTACTGACTATCAAACAATATCTCCCTAGACAGGGAAGTTGTTCAGAAACGTCAACTGTAAACGCATTTCGTTAAATAACCAATAACAACACAAAAAAACGTTCTTCAAACTGTGACTAGATACGAATAAACCTGCGACAATTCTACGCACAGTTTAGGCCTACTGAACTATATATTTGTCATACTGAATTGAAGCGTGTATGCTTACTTCTTTTCTCAGGCAGAGAGATTACCGCCAAACCTGGGTTACCCTGGTTTAGTATTGTTAATATAGAGAGCTGAAAATGTATTATTATTTTTTTGTTTAATTGTTTTAACGCAAAGCTACATAATGGGCTATTTGCGCTCTGTTCACCGTGGGGAATCGAGGCCCGGATTTTAGCATTGTAAGTTCGTGAACTCACCGTTGTCCCACTGGGGAACAAATGGGTTAAAGTTTTATCGACTCGTTTTTTTATGTTCTTATGCATTATAACATCGCGTTTTAGTTTATTTTTGAACACGATATTCTGAATTAAAGTAGCTGTCCTAATAATAAAAAAAGCAACAACAAAAAAGAAAAACATTGTAGGAAAGCATTTTGATCTTCATTCTTATTACTCGGATGGCATCAGCTATTGAACCGTAAAACTAAGGCTTTAATTAATCAGATTACATTCCAATTCATTTATAGTTTTGAGGGTTATGGTTATAAGTCAGGTTCACCATAGTGTCCTATCCTGCTTAACAGAGTTCATACCAATAAAAGTAATTTAACAAACTCTAAAATCCAACTGAACATTTGTATCGCTTACAGTTAATAAATGATATTGAAAATCTAAGTCAGCTAAAACCAAATTTTTATGAAAAGACATTCTAATTAATCACATCTGAAAGGTTTAGCATGTTTGGTGGAATGGGGATTCGAACTTGTAAATGGGGACTCAGATTGTGAATCAAGCGCCCCAATCACCTGGCCATGTGTAGTTCTTAAAATATGTTTTAATTAAAAACCTTGCTGTTGATAACACATTCAACTTTAATTAACACAATACGAATTATCACTACCTGCGTAGTTTTTAAAATATGTTTTAATTAAAAACCTTGCAGTGAACACAGTTATGAATGAAAAGTATCTGTGCAGTTTTTAAAATATGTTTAATTAAAAACCTTGTACTTGATAACACATGCAACTTTAGTGAACACAAGTATGAATGATCATTACCTGTGTAATTTTTAAAATCAAATAAATAATTAAATACAACGTTTGACAGTTACACAGCTAAAAATATTTATTGAAGCCGTCAACAGCCTCCACTTTACATGAGTCAACCTCTTCTACCCCTGAATATGACGTAAAGGATATCGAAACATGTGCAGAGTGTTTTTAAGTGAAAGCTACTGACAGCTTCAATAAATATATTCTAACTGTGTGAATGTAAAACGCTGTACTTTAATTATTTATTTGAAGTTAGTGAAAACTATCCTGCCCTAGATTTGTACTTACAAGTAAAACTAACTTTATTAACTTTAATTAAATTACAGATGGGACCAAACCACAAACGTGAACATTACTTTGTGGTATAGTGTCACATTGAATCTTGCGAAATAACAAACTTACACCGGATTCCGAATACAACATTTAAATGTCTTATTCTGTATACTACCATCTATTCTAGGTTATATGTAGTATATCCTATTCCACAAATTACTATGTTATACATTACAAATCACTATCTCAATATTATATGTAATATATCTTCGTCTT
>NW_013665611.1:2988308-2992235 GCF_000517525.1 Limulus polyphemus
ATCATGTACTTTGGCGAATGTTCTAGTTCTTACTAGATATAGGGTAGGCTGGTATATAAAAGAGGGGAATGTAATGTGTGGGTAGATAGTGAGTAATTGAACTGCAGTCACAGGGTGTTGTTGAAGTTAACGTTCGTTAGTTATAGTGTTTGTTTTAGCGCGAGTATTGAGATTAAGTGTATCGCAGAGTTATATTCGGAAAGAATAAACCAGTTTTATTAAGTAAAGAACTTGTGTCGCTAAAGTTTCGTCGGAATGAAGTTACGGAAAGTTAATTAACAAACGGAGACGTAACATTACTATCTTCTATATTATATATAACGACAGTAAAGTGTCTTGTACAAAATTACTAGATTTCTCTATATTATATGTTATATATCTTGTTCTTTATATTATTATCTTATATATTATATATAACAACAGTAACGTGTTTTGTACAAAATTTCTAGCTGTCTTTTACACTATGTCTTGTTCTTTATATTATTATCTTCTATATCATATGTAACGTATCTTGTACAAATTACTAGCTGCCTTTTATATTATACTAACAGCGTTACACGGCGTTGTCCAGGTTTTGAAAAAAAACAACAACTACTCTCTCTGTTTCCCCGTTCCACATTTCGATGGGTAAAAATAATTTTGCGAATTTATGAAAAAAACAACAACTTCAGATTTGACTTCTGAAAATAAACTACGAACCTGTTTTAAATCAGAGCTTCCTTATGAACGATTTTTTTCCTTCACTGGCAAGGATAAATAGGCATCTATGGGGAATATTTTACACGTATGAGTACCCGTTCAGGCGAAAAGGATAAGCCTAGTTCTATTCCCCCCATCCCCAGTCATCCCTCCTCAAATATTAAAATTTCAAATGTAAATATATATGTAATATTATGTTGAATTTGCTTGAATGTAGATTTAATATATTTTTATCAACGTGATATAGTATTCACATTATGACATTGGTGCATGAAATATACTGCAAACAAAATGCAATACCGTACTTTATAATGTATCAAAATAAAATAAAAAATTATCTGTCAGGTATCGAACCACCCTGAGGAAAAAAAGTAGAATAAAATACATTCGCTGACTTGACTTTAATCTCAGTTTACACAATAAGTATTATAGTGTAACCTTTACACTTTTCATGTGGTCTATTTTATAGTAGACAGCACAATTTTATTTTATAGGCTAGGCCTACTGTTTGCTTTTTCACACACGACATTCTAATTCTGCATAAATTTCTTTTGTGTGTGAGGTTAAATATATGATGTATTAGTAGATGTATAATTAATTATCGATAACTAAATAGACCTATAATGCTGTATTATAAATTAAATGATAACTGAAACTTACCCAAAAATGTAAAATCTGCGTATAATTTATTCTTCGTGTAATGTATATGTTAATTATAAAATTACCGGTTCGGCTAGCAGACGATAGACGCGTGCATCGACAAAAAATTGTCGTTTTTTGCACCTTCACGTGAGGGAAGTGTGACCTGCACAGTGAACGCGGCGAACAAACAAACAAGCAAAACAAACAAACAGAGATTTTGAGTTTTATATATAGATGTAATATATTTTGTTCTTTGTATTAATATCTTCTATATTATGTGTAGCGTGTCTTGTTGTATAAATTACTAGCTGCCTTTGATATTATACCTAATGTATCTCATTCTTTATATTACTATCTTCTATTATATGTAACGTGTCTTGTTGTAGAAATTAGTAGCTGCCTTTTGTATATAATTAGCGTATAGCCCGTCAGAAATGACGGGGCAAGTACTACCACCCCACCCCATAGTATGCCCTAACCTCACATTTCAAAACTAACTGAAATGAATATATTTTGCGAAATCAAGAAGCAGAAAAGTGCAACCGAGGCAGTAAAACGTCGGTAAATTACTTTGTGAGCCAATCAAAATTAAGATAATTCATGAAATAAATTCGTGGCGTATTCATAGAATATTTATTGGTAAAAATCAGTTAGATTAACAACTTCTAATATATAAAAAAAGACAATGCGTTTTGGTAACACTATGTTCCAACAATGGTTTTTATGTCATGTTGCTTAGCAACAAAAGTATAAACTAATATTGTTGTTAGTCTACACACTGAAAGTATAGAATGAAATGTATAGACAACAAAACTGGAAAAATATTTGTTGATTTCTTAATTTACAGTCTCCGTTGACTAAAGAGGTTTTTTTTTTAAACGTTGGTGATGTAACAGAAAATAGCTTAGTTCAGAAACAGTTTAAGTTTAATATTGAATCAATAATTTTACTTTCGTGATAAATATTATGTACTTGGCTCTAGACTAGGTGATCCCACACTACGTCTTTACCTTAGGCTTACTGTATCAACATTCACTACCCTTATAAAGTTTCACGGCACCTCCCTCACAACCCCCTTGCATTTTGGTTTTTATGACTTCTCCTATTTCTAGAAATTAAGCGTGACGTAACGTGGCACACACTGGCTTATATATAGGTTAGATACATCTTATTCGTCATATTACTGTATTCTATATTATATGTAACGTGTTTTGTTATACAAATTACTAGCTGTCTTTTATACTGCAGCGCTTCGCGCTTTGAACTCATAATTGGTTGGTTGTGAGTTCGAAGTTGACCCTAACCATGCTGTTGCGTCCTTGAGTAAGACACTTTACCCCATTTGTTCCAGTCTACCTAGCTGATGGGCACCAGCTGTTAGCTAGGGGTTAACCTGCGATGGACTTGCTTCCTTTTCAGGGGAAAATGGGTTACCATTTTCATCCACTTGTGGCATTGGAACCGGGGTTCGAAAGAACCGGCCTTATGTTCCTTGGCCACGGAAAAGCTTAACTAACAAACTAGTTAACTTTTATACTATGTGCAACATGTCTTGTTCTACAAAGTACTATATTATGACTGTATTCAGTATTGTGTCTTCTACATATTATGAACTATCTACAATGTTACAGATAGCATTTCTTATTCTAAAAATTACAAACTAGTCCAATTTCAAAGCATCAGTATAGTTTAATCTCTGTTTAATATTTCATTTTAATAAGCTTTATCCATATTTCCTGCAAAGCTTCTTCCGAAATTCAATTGATATAAGTATATATTTTTTGTCTTAGTTCTCTTTCAATCGATATATCTCTGTCGAATGAAAATACAATAACTATTTTCCTTTTCCCCTAGTTTTCTTTTCAGTTAACAAAATGTGCGACTCACATTCTCCATTGTACAGACTTACAACGCTAAAATCTGGGGTTCGATTTCCCGCGGTGGACACAGCAGATAGCCCAATGTTGCTAACAAACTAACGACTTACACACTAGTTTTCAGAATTTTCGTTTTGCCTTGTCAATATTATTACTGCTTTTACGCGGTAATTTATAATTTATAAATATCTTGAAGCGAAACTTGCTGATATAATTATTATTTAGCTTTTCAAGTTAAGAAAACATGATGCGATCTATCACACACATTCATAGTTGAAGTTTATATACATTTTTGTTCAATTAATTTTGATTTATTAAATGGATAGGATTTCCCTGTGGAAGGGATGTCGACTCCTCGTTCCCACTGATGAAAGACGAGATGGTAAAAATGTCGTCTTGGGTAAGGCTATAATGTAAAGTATAATCCGAGTGCGATAAGGTTTGAAAATAACTTAATTTATGGAAACTTTAATACAAAATATTATGGGTAGTAATTTTAATATAAAATTTCTGATTAAACTTCATTTTGTTTCACTTAATTTAGAGAAGTGTGAGCTTCTTTTAAGGGAGTATGGATGATGAAACATGGTGTTCTTGTTTCACCAGCTTAAATATTGCTCATCACTCAACTTTGAGGTCATATACATGACTTTTACAAACAGCTTTCAACCATGATTGTTTGTTTGTTTTGAATTTACGCGCAAAGCTA
>NW_013665611.1:2993134-3011187 GCF_000517525.1 Limulus polyphemus
GAGAGGGATTCGAACCCGCGACCCTCAGATTGCGAGTCGAGTGCCTTAACCACCTGGCCATGCCGGGCACTAGTAGCCTCGTAAATTCATTTACCGAGGGGAAAGCTTCGTCGGCTACGACCGATAACACATAAGTAGCTGAATTGTTATTATTTTTACTCTTTTAGTGACACTTGCTCATAAGTTTTTTACACATATTTACTGTGTTAGTTAAAAATATACTTCCAGTTTTTATTTCATCTCACCTATTATCCTAAGATAAACCGTTACAAAAATATAATTGAAACGCAACTGCTTGCAGTAGAAAAGAATGACAATTTCCCTTTTACCTTTTTTTATGTGTCTATAATTAGGTAAAATTATTCTTCATAGAAAGGAGTAGTGAGATTTTAATTATATTATAAGGACATTTTATTTCATAAGGCATTTCAGACGTCACGTTTATATATACACTTGATCAAAATAAATTATACTTATATTCAGTTAATAATTGAAACCGTAGATACTTTGTGAATTTGTTTGTAATTAAGCACAAAGCTACACAATGGGCTATCTGTGCTCTGCCCACCACGGGTATCGAAACCCGGATTCTAGCGTTGTAACTCCGCAGACATACCGCTGTGCCACTGGGGGGCTACTTGGTGAAACTCCATAATTACATAATTGAAAAAACAACAACAAAGATAGCTGTACGTTTCACAAATATTTAATTCATTAATCACTACCACAATAATGTTACCCAAGTGAAATCATAATAGTAACAAATGTCTCTGTTTTCCCCCATTCTGTAAGAAAATACATAGTTATAGTTTTGAAGAGCAAAATAATTATGTGTCTATTGTATTCACAAGTCATACAACATCATAATAACCACTTGAAATCTCTAGTTGGACAGTTTTAAGGTACCATTAAATATTTTACTCTGTTGATGTCAAAAATGTATAATACAGAGGTTGATTACGTTATTAATATGGTTTTAGAGCCTCACCGCTTCCTCCTTGTTACAAAAAGGCCGCATCCACGTTCAAATCACACCTGAGAGGATTCCATAAACCATCTAACCATGTTAAACAAAAATGAACACAAAAGAAACTGGAATGTCTATGGCATTTCTAAGATAAGCTCAATGAGACTTAGACGAGAAAGTTCCCAGAATTCTAAGATAAGCTCAATGAGACTTAGACGACAAAGTTCCCACCATTCTAAGATAAACTCAATGATACTTAGACGACAAAGTTCCCAGCATTCTAAGATAAGCTCAACGAGACTTAGACGACAAAGTTCCCACCATTCTAAGATAAGCTCAATGATACTTAGACGACAAAGTTCCCAGCATTCTAAGATAAGCTCAATGAGACTTAGACGACAAAGTTCCCAACATTCTAAGATAGACTCAATGATACTTAGACGACAAAGTTCCCACCATTCTAAGATAAGCTCAATGATACTTAGACGACAAAGTTCCCAGCATTCTAAGACAAACTCAATGATACTTGGACGACAAAGTTCCCAGCATTCTAAGATAAGCTCAATGAGACTTAGACGACAAAGTTCCCAGCATTCTAAGATAAACTCAATGATACTTAGACGACAAAGTTCCCAACATTCTAAGATAAGCTCAATGATACTTAGACGACAAAGTTTCCAGCATTTTCTCTCTGCAAATCAACTAAACATAATTCCAAAGCTGCACATAATGTGAGATTCAGTTACTCTGTTCAAGTTACACCTGGCTGTAATTATCTTATTGATTTCTAATCCAGATGTAACTATTTAGATAGGATACGACTCAATCGATACATCAGCAGGGGAACCGACCCTGAAAACGTCACGAGACAGCACAAGGAAAAGAACAAATCACATTAATATCAGTGTTGGGTTACGATCAATATCATTCCGCACAAAGTTCCTTTTAGAGAAATCCCTCCATCTGCAAATTGTGTTGGTTTGAGTTTCTTCTACGACTGCGATAATATATATATATATAAATGTTCATGAATGTTACATTATAACAGGACACTACTATATTAAGACAGGCATGCACATGAATTATGTGCACAACTGGCACATCAGTCAACTCCTTCCGATTGATAAGTGTGTATTTCATAACTTCAAGATCAATCAGTTCTAAATACACAATAAACATATTTTAATGGGGCGTACTTCCCTAACAACCACAACAGAAAACTTAGTTAGCAAGTAGAATCAATTTAGAGATGCTTTCGTTTTTGTATGTGTTCTAAATTAGCCCACTGGGATATTTTTGTGAATCTACAAACAATATTAAAGATGCACAAAACTGGATTAAAATTAAACTGACCAATTATACTACGATAGTTGAATTAACAGTACAGTCATATATTGTGTTTTATAGCTTATTATATTTATGTACACGTTGGCTGATGACAACTGAAAATACATTCTATAGTTTGTTCCTCCATTCTAAGGTATGTACAGTCTCTTATACACAAGGCACAGCTAATGACTGAAGAAAGGCATGGAATAATAAATCCCTCTATACAGTGCTTGTACAACCACTCAACTGTGAGCAGAAATTGATATTAGAGTTTAATTTCCCTAAACGCACCTTGATGCAGAGTGTAGCACATATAAACCCAATTTAGGATTTTAATTTGATTGATTCCCTTTTAATACATTTATATATTAACGGCCTGGTGGTTAAAACATTCGACTCACGATCTGCGGGTTGCGAGTTTAAATCCCCATCACCAAACATGATCGCCCTCTCAGCCGTAGGGGCGTTATACCGTGATGGTCAATCCCACTATTCTTTGGTAAAAGAGTAGCCCAAGAGTTGGAGGTAGGTGATGTTGACTAGCTGCCTTCCCTTTAGGCTATCACTTCTAAATTAGGGAAGGCTAGCGCAGATATCACTCAAGTAATTTTGTTCGAAATTCAAACCAAACCAAACGAAACTTAACATAATGATTGGTTCCGAAAGCACTTATCTGTGACAACACCTAGTACCTAGGAGTTGGACAGTAACTTTTGTACTTGACAATATAGCCATACTCATTAATGCTGTTATCAAAATGTTGAAGTTCTACTCATCGAAACTTAAAACACGTGTGACTCTATTTTTGTTTGCCATACTTTACAGTCCCTATTAGAAGGTGTAAGTTTCAGATCACTTTAGGAGTATCTTCTAACCATTACACCTAACATTTTTATGTAGAGTTGAGATCTGGGATTTGAACGTCAAGGAAGAGACTTTACTTAACATACTCTATAGCCTGTCTTTAAGAACTCATTTTATTGTTTATCTTTCTATTCCTCTCTTTACTTTATTAAGAACAACCATCTTCCATAACCAGTTACAGATATTGAGTGGTTTAGGTTGTGAGATAGCAAATTCTATTTTTTCTTATGATTATGGTTGTGTTTATCGTTCTTTTATATTTCCTTCAATCGTTTATTTTTATCTATGAATTTTTAGTTGCATTAAACTCACTTTCTACATAATCATTTGCATTTTAAGTAAATATATATGTATGTATGATGAAATTGACACCGGATTCCCTAGCGGTGACGTACAGATACTATTAATGTCGCAGAAGAGCATGTAAATTTATGATTACACGAGGTTGTACTCTCGTGATCTACTCTATGAATAAATACCCTAACTTCAGTAGGAGAGAAAGAATTAAGAAAAAACTTATTTCGCTGAAGTTTCTCGGAAAAAATGTGTACGGGAAATTAACAAACGACCAGAGACGTAACAGTCTTATCCCACACAATCTTGTATAAGTTATAAAATTGACGTAAATCGTCGAATTTATAAATCGTGAATAGACCTAAAAAATGAATGTTTCATCCACGTGAAAACCTATCAGGCGAATGCAAGCTGATAAATCGAAGCAGACTGTTTCAAATTGGCTGAGGTTTTACCAAAGCGTCGTTAGCAGAATATGAAACTTTTCAGACAAATGATGCAGTTACTCGGACATCTGGACAAAGCATATAATTGATAACAACAGGATAATGAGCGCTATTTGTCGATTCTAGATCATTACAATTTAGCATACATACTCCAAAACTGAATTAAATGTTCACAGTTTCAACTGGAGGCTGTGTCTGTTCTGACGATTAGAAATAAACACCATAAGACCAACCTGTACATCAAACTCCTAAATAGACACATTTCGATCACAGAATTGTACAAAAACAATCTCACTGAACCAATCATATGTGGGGCAATATTATTTCATAGATGAATAAAAGTCAGATAACTGTTTTATACGCAATTGGAAAGAATGAAACCATATTCAATCTTATTTTCGTACAAGAACACCAGCATATAAAATTATGGTGTGGGCAGGAATAAGCATTAGTAGACGTACCAATCGTACATCGTCTAGAATGATACTATTAATGCCATACATTATAGAGAACACATCATATGTCTGCCGCATGATAGAACAATTGGTTCTGTCTTCAGCTTAATGAATGATAACGTTCGCTCCAGTGCAACTGACCACGTTAAACTGATATACATGATTCTGTGAAAAGCGAAAAATGGAGTGGCCTACGCGCTCACCGGACTACAACCCCATCGATCTCAGCAAGCCTTTACGGAATGTCTTAAGGAGACGCGTTACATCCAATCGAGACTTTATGGAATGCCTTCAGAAGACGCCTTACATCCCATCAAGCCTTTATGAAATGCCTTCAGGAGACACCTTACATCCAATCGAGCCTTTATGAAATGCCTTCAGAAGTCACATTACATCCCATCGAGCCTTTATGAAATGCCTTCAGAAGACAAGTTACAGCCCATCGAGCCTTTATGAAATGCCTTCAGAAGACATGTTACATCCCATCAAGCCTTTATGAAATGCCTTCAGAAGACACATTACATCCAATCTAGACTTTATGGAATGCCTTCAGAAGACAAGTTACATCCAATCGAGACTTTATGGAATGCCTTCAGAAAACAAGTTACATCCAATCGAGACTTTATGGAATGCCTTCAGAAGACAAGTTACATCCAATCGAGACTTTATGGAATGCCTTCAAAAGACACGTTGCATCCCATCAAGCCTTTATGGAATGCTATCAGGAGACATGTTACATCCAATCGAGCCTTTATGGAATGCCTTCAGGAGACATGTTACATCCAATCGAGCCTTTATGGGATTCTTTCAAGAGAAACTTTGCATAAAGCCTTTATGGAATGCCTTCAAGAGACATGGTGAATCCCATAAAGTGACTCTTAAAACAAATGATATATTGAAATCTGCTTCTTCAAAAAAGTGGTAAAGAATATCTCGGAACCTTATCAAAGCAATTACTTTAACATGCCACATTGATGTCAGTCTGCTCTTGTTTCTCCTGGTGACCTCACTTCTTAATGAAATAATATGTCATAGATTGTAAAGTGACCTCTTCCAAACTCTTACTTACGAACAAAGGATGAATGTCAAATCATTTGCATTTCAAATCACACGACGTATTATACCACGACTTGTTTCCATAAAACAAACGTAAGAGGTGCTGACATTATATTTTATAATAATATTTTTGTTTTCCTCGTCATAGCAAAAATGCTCTGATGCCTATGTCAGATTATACCATTACAAATGTCTGTGCCTTTAAAAATTCATTTTGTGAGAAAATACGGTTTTCATTTAGTAACTCTTTATCCGAGTTTACAAACATATATCTAAAAGTTTGTTTTGGATTATTTTGTTCCTTATGTTGCTGCCACTGTATTCGTAAAATGGTTATGAATAAACAATTAATTCAGCTGCACACTATAATGCGCGGAAATTACTTGTTTAGCCGCTCGTCTAACCATATGACAATATTGATTACTGACAATAGAATGTTGATATTTGTTGTCTTATTTTAATTATTTCTGAAAAATCAATACATTTAATTTGAGCTTCTTGTGAGTTAATTAGATAGAAATCGAGTTATTATTTGAATTCACTGTACTTTCTAGTGAACTATTCTAATGAAGTCATTCTTTATGTTAGTCGAAGTTTACAGTGTAGGATACCGACTGAATGTACTTGACGCAGGGCCCCCCAGTAGCACAGCGGCACGTCTGCGGACTTACAACGCTAGAATCCGAGTTTCGATACCCGTGGTGGGCAGAGCACAGATATCCCATTGTGTAGCTTTGTGCTTAATTACAAATAAACAATAAAATAAAACTTGACGCAGGGTCCCCGAATGTGTTCTGTTTCAAGAGTAAATAAAACAAAGTATGAAGGTCATATGTCATGCTGTGTTGTAGCCTTTGGATTATGATTGTTCACTAGATATCGTCTATAAAATCTTGCCAAATCTTCCTATCATTAATAAAAACCTTATTTAATTTTAATACAAAGATATAGATGCTCTTAATCTTTAAACATTTTCAGACTACAATGAAACCTTTGTGTTCTGAAGACATGCGACTATATTACTATCCACGATTCTGGAAAAGTAATTTCCAGTCTGTCACCAGAATAAAACATGGATTTAATGAATATATATATATATATATATACATATACATATATATATATATGTTATGCGTTTAGCAACTCGTATTTTCTCGAATCAAATCTCCGAAAGGAAAAATTAAGCTTTTTCACCTGTCTTTCAAGTGTCACACAGTTGTTCATTACATGTCCTAAAATTTAATTTCAATTATATACAGTTGTTGGAAAATAAGCTACTTTTTTTTTATCTGATTCATGTTGTTAATGCAATGGAATTCGTAATCGAAAAGTGAAATATAATATCTGAAGCATATAAAGAATGTCTTGTTATAGCGTTAACATACCCAAAAATTATCACCATGACAACAAGTCAAACAATCTTTCGAGACTTTGGATTAAACTTTCATTGAAAAGAATATGTGTCAAGGCAGCAAAAATCACAGTGAAACAATTAATTGTGTACAGGCATTTTTCTATAACACATTACGCTGCACCTTTTAACGTTGTGGTGCTTAACGTCTTTATAATGCTACGCTGCGTTGTTTACGTCATTATACAACATTATTCTGCATCTGCACTGTTTGATGTCATTATGACATATTTCGCTGCGCTGTTGAACGCCATTATAACGCACTACGCTGCGCTGTTTAACGCCACTATGGCACACTACACTGCGCTTTTTAACATTATTATCTACATAATTAAAAGAGTAGCGTGCGTGGAAAGCTTTTTAAACTTCATTAAACTATGCAAAAATGAAATTAGAAATACGGAAGTACAAACGACGCCACCATATGCGTAAGAGAATGCATTGCAATGGATGTGTCAGTCTTCAGAGCCACATCTCAGACAGCAGTACTCATGTGTTAAACTTGTGTGTGTGTATTTCTTCATTTATTCATGAACACTTAGAGTACTAGTACCGTCACCCTGTTGAGTTTTAATACTTGGTCCTGATACCCAGGTTTTGAAAGCGTCGCTAGAACTGATGTCTCATACTAGATAAGACAATCGGTTTGTCGTTCTTGATCAGACCATTTGGCTCAAAGTGTTGTTGCGTCAGCGAGGTCACGTGACTAGTGTCACGCCACTCGTTCTATCGAACCTTCGTGAATTGTCGGGAGATTACTAGATATATGTTAGTCTGGAATATATATAAGACGCTCACAACATGACGGGACAGTGTGTGTAGGTAGTGAGTAATTGAACTGCAGTCAGAAAGTATTGTTGAAGTTAACGTTCGTTGTTATAGCGTTTGTTATAGAGCGACTGTTGAAAATAAGTGTATTGGTAAAGTTATATTTAGAAAGAATAAACCAGTTTTATTAAGAAAGGACTTGTGTCGCTAAAGTCTCGTCGGATAGAAGTTACGGAAAATCAACTAATGACTGGAGGCGTAACAGTGTCTTTTGTACTAGAAGTGTTTGGTGGGTGTCATGAGTTGTGGAATAGGTTTAACTCGTAGTAATAGAGACGTCATCAGATTCGTACAGAACTCTACATACCTAACATCTTACGTGAGTAGTCTAAGCCGGTCACTCATTTGTTTTAATTACTTTGAATACACGGCACTGCCGTTACATTTTATAAACTTTGTACGTTCAACTACAAAGTACTATAACCAAATATGTGTTTCGTACGCGAAGGAAAATACCACGCTACGCTGTTTAGCATCACTATAACACACAGCAATGCCCCTGTTTAACATCAAGGGTATGTTGCCAGAAGTGTCCTACAAAATGTCAGAAGAATTAGATCATAAAGCATGCATCATTTGTATAGCTGGCTAACCGTCATTAACATAAAGTTAATATGATAATTAACTTATATTCATTCTTTTAACATTTTACATTCTGTGAAATTCTGACAAAATGTTTTTTGAACCTCTCTGGTTTTTCAGATAACTATAGTTATAGTAAAACACCATCGTTAGTTTGTTTAGTAAGAAAGTGGCAGCAATGACTGACGTTTTAGAACATGTTTCTTGGACTTTTTAATAAGTGTAAAGAACTTTCTTCTTGGTGGTTGTTAAAACAGTTCCTTATTCATACTCACGTGCACGACACTAAGTACGTGGTTTGTCTGTAAAGTCAAACAATATTTCCCACATTTCTCACAACGTTCGTTCTTTAAATAAACAAAAGTATTTTTCAACTTATAATATGACCCACGTGAAAACTCGGTTCAAATGACATTTCAACAAACCAAAAACTTGATAAACCAAGTACAAAAACAATGTTGTTGTCACTAGTACGTTAGGAAGCTTACATTTTGATTAAGAATAGAAGCTGTTAATAATTATCCACGATACTTCCAGCTGAATTCTGATTTTAGTAAAGATTAATATTTTACTGACAACTTCTTCTCATCACCTTTATTCTAAATCAAATTCACGTGGCATGTTTACCACGCAAGCGTGTAGAGAGCGTGCCAAATTAACGAGCTCAGCGCGAGTGCGGTACGGTTAAAACGTATGCGAAATTTAATGTATTATGACATCAGACTACCTTATCTGCCAGAATCAATATAAGCATGCTCCGATAAAACATATAACAAGTTATAACAGCAGCTTCGATCAGGATGACAGTTCTTGATGTTGTTGTTTTGCATTATTCAAAGATTTGTGGAAATTGGCATTGTTTTAAAAAAACGTTGTTGAATTTATATATTTTATACATTTTCAAACCATGATCTAGTGGATTGGCAACTTATTAATTAATCTACCTTAATCCACAGATGTGTAAATAAGTAAGCAGATAATTTTTAATTGATATTTGATTCGTACAAGTTTATTAAGTGCTGATTCATACATATAATTATATTATACTACTTTACTCAAGTTCCAAATCATAACATCGTACCTGAACATAAATCTAACCTATATAACATCCAGTGTGTGTCACGTCACGCTTGAGGTCTCGAAACAGGAGGAGTCATAAAAGTCAAATTGCATTCATCCAGATAGAATAGTTCGATTACTGTCTGTCCATTACGATTTTATTAACGGGGGGAGGTGCAAGGGGGCCGTGACGGGGGGTGTCGTGAAACCTTAGAAGTGTAGTGAGTGTTAGTATAATAAGCCTCAAGTAAAGACATAGTGTGGAATCACCTAGCCTAGAGCCAACTACGTAAAATTTATCACGAAAGTAAAAATAGCGATTCAATATTAAACTTAAACCGTTTCTGAACTAAGCTATTTTCTGTTACATCACCAACGTTAAAAAAAAAACTCTTTAGTCAACGGAGACTGTAAATTAAGAAATTCCCAAATATTTTTCCAGTTTTGTTGTCTATACATTTCATTTTATACTTTCAATGTGTAGACTAACAACAATATTAGGTTATTGTGGCGGTGGGTGCTTTATATTAGTAGTTCTGAAATTGATGGATCACGGAATTTATCGTGGAAATCCATGAAGAGATTCAGGAAATAAGTTACCGCAAAAATTATTTATTGTAATGAATAACGTGGCGATACTAAAAACACTCAAATATCAGACCATAAAGTTTTTTGACCAAAATGATAATTAAGCACGTGTCACGCGTCTGTTTATTTCATTTTTGCCAGAAGTAGTGGACAGGGGGACAAATGGGCCCGCGATATAAAATGTTTGAGAACCATTTGAGAAAAACTATTATTATTATTACAAAAACTTTAAGGAGGGTCAGCGGTAAGTTTACGGACTTACAACGCTAAAATTCCGAGGTCGATTCCCTGCAATGGACAGAGCGCAGATAGGTCATTGTGAAGCTGTGTGCTTATAAAGGGCAAACTACAAATGTAAATAATGTTTAAGGAAATAATATTAACCTAATTTTGACATTACCTTCTCCTAGTTAGACTGACATACTGAATTATCTGTATTAGTTACTAGCTTAATTATTAGTTATTATATATTTATTTAAAAAAAAGAACTGTACATTATTATTTAAAATTCTTTGTTCGTATGACATGATGATAGGTATACTTGAGAGAAATTGTGAAGAGTATCTAAATTCTGGTGATCAACATATTGAGCGTATGTATATAGACACCCTTGAGTAGCATAGAGGTTATTAGTAAGAAATGCAAACTGTACCAACAGTTTAAAAAGGAACACCGTGACTATTAATACGTCATTTCATTTCGAATTGCACTATAAACTGAAAGTTTGCATTGATTATGGTTTCAAACTCAGTAATGTTTATATACATATATGTATCGTCACGAGCTTCCTTCGAAAACCTTTCGATAAAATAAGTAATCAATTAAAAATTATATCTATTAGAAATGTGCTTTGCTGCTGTTAACGAACTTCAGTAAGTTCGGTTATGGCAGTTATCAAGCTTATATTTTAATATTCATACTAACTATATATAGTGAAACGGAGGCAGTTTTTTTCAAGAAGCCATCTTCTGTATTAATTAAAAATCGGCTGAAAAATGAATAAAAAAGTGTTAATATAACCATGAAAGCTAATAACTTTACGTGAAAATGGAGCTTTTGAGCACGGATCGAAGTTTGGTGTCTTATGTCTCTTAATTGATTTTCCCCTTGTTTGTATGTAATTAAAAGAGTAATTTCATAAAGATCTAACGATTACTAATCATAAAGTAAAGTATTAAACTTAAAAAAAAACTGTAATATGGAAATATACCGTGTGCAAAACTTTCATTGGATTTTATTACCACCTTAGAAACGTGTCCTCTTTAGAAATCTTCAGGGATGAAACAAACGAATTAAAAAAATGAAACACAACGATAGCAAGTAAGAATTGTAAAAGATAAGAGCAAAAGAGCAGTATATGCCTGGACGAAGGATTCTTATGTACCTAGCTGCATTAAGAAGGATATAACTGAAACATAATTATATCCAATAATTAGCTACATGAAGAATACATATTCTAAGAACAGTTTTGTGGCTTTTAGAGAGATTTGTCACAGCTTAAAAGGTACGACTGACTCGTGCTCTGTTGCTTTTCCTTCATTGTTCTTTTTTGCTGACCGCTTTTTTATTTTATTCTAGGCTTTACGTTTAATGAGAACAAGATTACTTGTTTTATCTGAATTATTTTGGTGTTGCTGACAACAAGTTAATGACTTATCTTTCACTGACTAAATCGTGGAACCTCTCATTATCAAGTACCCGTAACGTGTATTCCAAGTCCCAGAATACTATAGTCAGTATCAATATTATAGTATTTTTCTGGTGCCTGTGATAAAGATTTGTTTTGTGTGAAAATGAGTTAACTTATCGCTCTATCCTCTCTCTATTCACCGCTCTTGTTCTTCCTGTGAGTCATTTTCCGATAGATGAATCTGTGTGGTTGCCATACTTATGACATGTCTATGTGCGAGATTAAAGAAGACTGAACCGTGACCTGCGTTGTCCCTATTAACTCATAATGTCAGTCGTTCTCATGCAGATCACTTCAAGAAATAGACGCCGGTTGTAAGCTGCTGATAGGAAGTTACTGAAGGGTGGTCTATAAAGCGACCCGGGTAGACTGGTATCCACCATCTCTGAAGACCACGACAAGTGAACATCCTGATGGTTCCGGAAGACAAATCTCGGGTGGAAGATGATTTCCGCTAATTCGAACCTTCCCAGTGTGGTTTATGTCCTGCTTGACCAGTGAGGAGCCCTAATAGAAAGATAGAAATATTGAGTAGTCGGAAGTTGACCTTCCGTTTCCATGGCAACGTGTTCCTCGAGCGAACTTGAGTAAAAGCCTAGTTTTGACAAAGCGATACGGCTGCGGCTGTTAGTTGGCACCTTTGCTGACGTCAGTTGGGACAGTTGTATGATCTGCTGTCCGTGTAACTATTGAGATTACCAGCTGAAAGGGAATTGCGACACTTAGTGTCCGAGTGTAATTTGATGGTGAAGCACTTACAATATATTTTGTTTTAGCCTGTCGATTATAAAAGCTAGATCTGTGAGTGATGATAATTATAGAGAACCTAGAATATTAATAGCTGTATTGTTCCTAGGATACGTACATCGTAGAATATATTTGGAGAGATAGGTGATATATATCATGAAGTACTTAGGGTTTGGATTTTAGAATATAGTATTATGGGACAGTTTTTAGTTAAGCACAAAGCTACAAATTGGGCTATCTGTGCTCTGTCCTCCACGGTTTATAGTGTTGTAAATCCACAAACATACCGCTGTGCCAATGAGGGGACTATGGAACAGACAAAGAAATAAACTTGCATGGATATATGTGTGTATATATAAAACTCGTTGTACACATGCATTGCAGTGAAAAGATAGAAAGTACGCAGAGAATGATATTAATGTTTCCATGATTGTACATTTTATTAAATGGGATTTCAGATAGAAAAAACTACAGAGGGATATTATTTATTTGCTGTTTTATTCTCTCAAAACATGACTGTTTAATAAATTTTGTGTGATAGTGTTTAATGTGTATGCCCATAGATGGCAGCATCATATGGTGAACGGCCACTCAAAGCCAGTAGCCGGCAATGAAAACAAGCATGATTGCTATTGTGTTGTGTGTTTAAACATTATGCTAATAAAAAAAGTTCTAGACATCTGTCGGGGTATAGTTTCGCGTATAAATAAGCGTCGAAAGATTATTATTTAGATCTTGACTGCATGATTGTGAGTTTAGCGACAAAGAGCGTATGGTAGCGATTTTTAAAGTGAAATTATCACAGATTTTATTGTAATAATAAAGCAGAGAAGAATAATTCGTCTTATCACTTATGTTCCAAAGTAATTGAACCAGCCTGTGTGGATTTTCACGAAAAGAGACAATAAAGCTCTGGGTAGAAATGTGAGAACCAACAGTGTAACGAATGTTTGTATATACGTTTGATTTGTTTTAATATATCATTTTAAAACGAGTGAACTGTGTTGCTGTTTCTTTGTTGCCGAAATTTATGGGCATCAAGTCACATACATCTACAGTAAAAAATCCGGCCTACAAAACCTGACAATAGCAATAAGGCTTCGGAATTCCAGTTACAAGGTGTCAAAGGAAGTTATTACATATGACTATTTCAAGCCAAAAAATGCTAATGCTTCGTCAGAAGAATGTAGACTACGTAGAATACGCTAAATACCATAAGTAGCTTCGCTATAACTATATAAGCATTTCTTTTTCATCACAAAAACAGGGGGGTCAGCCGAAGCCTCCTGCGTACGTGCATATAAGAATGCTACACCATTCCACGCAATACTAGGTATTCTGATGCAATAATACTAAATTAAAACAACGAGAAAAATTCAGAAAGTTCCAGTAACATGACGCAACAATATAGCAACCATTAACTCATAACAATTGATCGTACACGCCACACAGCGTATGGTTCTTAAACAACTACGTAAACAAACTTGCCATAAACCCTCGCTTCTAAAAAATAACTAAATATGATACCGCGCTATACACCTATACCAGTAAGAGTCTGGCTCGAGAGACTACACAGTATACGATATATATATAAGCTAGGCCTTTGACACTTCTTACTGTATGTTTTTCTTATAGCAAAGTCACATCGAGCTATCTGTTGTGTCCACCGACGGTAATCGAATACCTGATTTTTGCGTTGTAAATCCGTAGACTTACCGCTGTCGGAGCGGGGATCCACTTCTTACTGAACGGAATTAAGCGCCTACGTAAAACTAATTGCAGCGATATACAAATGTTTTTTGCCACCAAAAGAAAAGGATTGACACATGACGACCAAGGTACAGTAAGTACTATGTACCTTTGGCATCTAATTAGAATTGATACCTCGAGTTCAGCTATGCATATGTCAATTTGTGTTTAATCCATCGATACCTATGCAATATATTATAATTCGTATATATAAAGATGAGTACAAGAACAATCTTTACTATGGATTATATACATATATATGTGTGTGTGTGTTATGTTAAAACTATATACTGGTCGCCTCTTTAAAATTGTTATATATTTCTATTTTCAGACACTGTTAATGACACAACCCAGTCACCATCTCAATCTTTCTCTCATTCCGCCGATGAATGTGAAGGTTGACAGTATTGAACTATATTCCTGTGGGAATGACACTGATGATATGCAAACTGGTTTACTTGAGAATCAAAGTTCTTCAAGCACTGACAGCTCCGTTCTCCCACGACCATCATCATCGCACTGCACTACAGCAATCATGGATTCATCAGAGACTTGTCATGGTATTTCTATAGTCACTGAGCCATGCATTGACATTGGCAATTTACTGACAACAAAATCACTTGACGAAAAATGCCAAGCTATCAGTAATCTATTAATTACTGAAAAGTATTTCTATATTTATAAGCATGTGGCACCATCAAACGTTTTCCTACCACCTTTTCTCATGGATGTAACCGCAAGTTTAAAATAGATTGGCTTGAAAAATAACCATGGTTATCATGCAGCCCAAAACTGGATGGCATTTTTTGTGGTCCTTGTGCTATGCTTCCAGTGCACAGTTGACGTGATAAAGTAGTATTTGTCAACAAATCATTTAAGAACTGGGTAAAAGTTAGTAATACTTTAAGCATACATTATAAGTTTGTTTATCATCGTGATTCCATGGAGGTTGCTGACGCTCTGAAGGCTTCCATTGAACATCTATCATCCAGTAGAATTTATATTATTACCAAAAGTGCCTTTCAATCACGTATAACTCAGAATAATCATATTCTTCATCAAATTCTTCGTGCCATTTTGTTTTTAGGAAAATAAGGCTTAGTATTTCATGTCGATGCCGAAGATGTAAATTCCTGGCAATTTTCTGTCCACCTGAAACATTATGCTGAAAATGATGAAATACTGAGAGCTCATTCGTATCATCCCAAGGAAAAAAAATGCTACATATTTATCTCCCCACTCACAAAATGACATCATCAATGTCATAAGATATGGTGTACTTCGAATAAACGTTATTGAGGAAGTAAAAAGGCTGGATTATACCCTGTTCTTGCTGATCAAGTGTCTTCTCATAATTTGGAATATTTACCAATATGTCTCTGCTTTGTAGATGACAACTTTCCAATTAGGGAAACATTTATTGACTTTATTAAGCTACAGAGGATCAGAGCAACAGACAACGTATGCGAAATAACAAAGATATTGATTTGGATTATCTATAATCATAATCAAGGATATGATAGAGCGTCCACCATTGCTGGCGAAAGATCTGGTGTCTAAAAACAAATTAGAGATAGGAAAAGCAATGCCTTGTACACTCGTTTTAAATTCATGTTCAGTTCCACCAATACGAAATTGTGTCGATCAAGTTAAAGTAATAACTATTTGGATTAAATCTTCATCTAAACGTGGGGGAAGGCAACTATACTATAGGCCCGGCATGGCCAGGTGGTTAGGGCGCTCGGCTCGTAATCTGAGAGTCGCGGGTTCGAATCCCCGTCACACCAAACATGACAACCTCCGCCTTTGCCTGGTCCCAAGTCCAGAATGAGAAAGGAGGAGGGTTGGGCGCGGGGCTAGCAACTTGTTCCGTTTTAGTTTGTACCTCTCTTTTCTCTGTAATAGATAATATTTACTTTGTCTGAGGGAATGTTGCGGTATACCCATGTAGAAAGGGTCTATGATTGCAATGTCCTTTGCTGGCCGAGTGGATGTCTGAATTTTATAGCCAACGTATGCTGTAAGATAGTGATCAGTCACTGGTGACATTGTTGCTTAGAGAAGATATGATGTTTCTTGCTAGATCGGAGCTTATATCCTTTCAAAGCTCTACTCGGTTATGGTCGGCGTGAATAATTCAAGGGAGATAAATCCCAGGAGAAGAAATCTGTTGTTTACTTCACGTGTCCAGCAGAGGCGACTGTCCAGTGTCTTATGCAAGTATGCACACTTTTTGTAGTTGTGTCCGTAATAAATATTGTTGCCACTTTTCTTCAAATGTGCCTTAGTCTGTTTATTTGTCATACAGCTTAAATCTTAGTCACGTTTTCAAATTTAGATTAACTCTAAAAATATTTCCAGTTTGATCCTTCCGTTATAAAGCAGACCTATCTAATACTTGGAAGGGAATCAGTTTATCTAAAAATATTACACTACGTCTTATCAACGCAAGTATATTTGTATATGTGTGTGTACACTAATTTTCGTAGTAAATCACGAAACAAGTTAGCAATTTATTAGAAACGGATATCAGATATTATGGTAGTCACAGTTGTAATGATTTACTTGTGTTGAAGAAAAGAAACTGAATATTTAAAACACAGGGAAATAATCTTTCTTCATCTTTCAGGAGAAGACAATTCCAGGAAAACGTCAAGCAGCACTTCTCTATAATGACTGGAGAGAGATCTTGATACGAGAAGATCTGGATAAAGATTACCAATACTCTCTCAACACTGCGAGAGCTAACCGTCATTGATAAACACAACAGCGTTATCTCATCCATAGCGCATGCGCAACCCACTTCGTTATTGGTCATGTCAACAGAAAGTACTCTCAAAACACCACCAGAACCGACAATGAAAAATATGGCCATCCACCTTTAAATAGTGTTTTACTACACGACAATATTTCCTTTGAAAAATGGCATGTGACACCAAAGTAGAATAGCCCCAGAAAATTATAAATAGAGCTAATGGAACTTAGCCGTATTCCAAGACCAACGTTCTATTATTAAACTACACATACGGCTGAAACTTGTATGTAAGAAACTTTTTTTTGAAAATGCATAGTGAACATTAACTAAATTAAAAGATACAGGAAACACTGAATACGCTTTGCATACCACAGTATCACTAACTCTTAGTTTTAAATATTATACTACAAATACAGTGTCGAACTAGTAAGTTTTTTTGTTTGTTTGAAGTTAAGCACAAAGCTACACAATGGGCTATCTGTGCTCTTCCCACCACGGGTATCGAAACCCGGTTTCTAGCGTTGTAAGTCCACAGACGTACCGCTGTGCTACTGGGGGCGAATTAGTAAGAAGAATAAAAAAAAGGGTTAAATATGGTAGGCACAAAACGAAAAGTTAGTAAACGCTGTATTCCCGAAGTAAGAAACCTTCCAAATGGGCAACTTTTGTCTTTATTGTGTTCTCAGTCACCGATTTTCGACAGATTAGACTGGACTCAAACTGGACAAAAAGTTCGAGAGGGAAGAAATTTCGGAGCTAAAAATGAAAACACTGTGTTAGATACAATAAAATCAATCGTAATTTACAACAAACACAACGAGTTGAAAATAATGGACATTGGATGACACTTTTCTAGAAACATTCTGCAGAAAAGTTTGGAGGAACATTCTATTTTAGACTAGGAGAGAGTATGTCATTATACACACAGAAACAATATAACATCACTCTTCTCAGAGTGCACGTGCTACCCACGTCTATGGTTACCCCAGATGAAAGTATGGAGAGTATATCATCCACACATTTCTAATTTCTAAGAACTTAGGAATAAAAGCCTTTTGCACAATACCAGGGCTCATCAGACCAGTTGGCATTGGACAGATATATACTAGTGGTCTAGGTAGAGCTGAACTGCGAGAAAGACAGATATACTAATGGTCTAGGTAGAGCTGAACTGTGAGAAAGACAGATATACTAGTGGTCTAGGTAGAGCTGAGCTCTGAGAAAGACAGATAT
>NW_013665611.1:3012187-3013796 GCF_000517525.1 Limulus polyphemus
GTCTAGGTAGAGCTGAACTGTGAGAAAAACAGATATACTAGTGGTCTAGGTAGAGCTGAGCTGTGAGAAAGACAGATATACTAGTGGTCTGGGTAGAGCTGAGCTGTGAGAAAGACAGATATACTAGTGGTCTAGGTAGAGCTGAGCTGTGAGAAAGACAGATATACTAGTGGTCTAGGTAGAGCTGAGCTGTGAGAAAGACAGATATACTAGTGGTCTAGGTAGAGCGGAACTGTGAGAAAAACAAATTTCGAAAAATCCACGTATTGATTAAAGTCATTACTGTACAAGGTTGATTTACATACGCGAAAGTCTACAAGCACTCTTAAAACATGCATATTTGAATTTTTTGAAAAACTATATTCCATCTTTCTAATCTAAAAGACAAGGGAAATTATTGACTTCCAGGTATCATTTTACAAAACTAACAACTTAGATTTTATCTTCTGATAATGGTTTTGGATATTCAAAAAAAAAAGCATTAGTTTAGATTCAAGTTTCACATTTAATATTTAGAAAAATCGACAATTTTAACAATTTAAAAGAGGATATTTTATTTCAGAGCTAGTTTTTGAATTTCTCAAATTAAATCATTTTGTATTGTATTATTTAACGTATAAATCTCCGAGTAAACATATATATATATATATATATATGTGTGTATGTATGTAAACTAACTCGCTTATGCTGTCAAAAATTTACCTTATATACAGGAAGTGTTGATCATGTGACACGTGCACCCGGACATCCCTTTATCCGTTTATGATATACAAGGCTTTGGATCAGAGGGCTATAACTATACATTTGATTGGCTGCAGATACCTGAGTAAAGCTACAGAGCGTTTCTATTCAGATCACATCAGGTCTTTATTAGGAACAATTTATGTAGTGGTTTGCTGTATCATCTACATCCATAATTTTACACAGCATTGTGGATAAGTCATATTATAGTATAAGTATAGGCACCACACCTCCGTAAGCCACATTTTCTTCATTTTGAGGGTCAATTGTAAGTATTATTATTATTTCTTGTTATGACATATGGTAACCTAGTGACAGTCTTTCAAAAATAAATTATATGAAGTTTAAAAAATTGTCAATGACTACATTAAAGTTTTGTTTCTTCTTTGAGCTGTTTTCCTAACTCTAAATGCAGAGTTCACATAGTTTTTTTAGAGACGGATTTTCAAGTACAGACTTAAATGACGTAAAATGATTATCTGAGGTACCATACAGTTACGATAAACTAAGGACTGAAGGGGATTTTTTTGTATTTTGTACTTTCTTTCTTTAGATGTTAAAATCAACGTATATGTTATACGTATATTGCTCTTTATGTCCACTAGCTGAGGGTGCCCGTTAAAGAAGCAAAAGTTGTAAGAAGTACCTTGTTATATAATGTTCTTTCTTTTTTCTTATTGAATCCCTAATGTTTTGTGGAAGATAACAATTAATTCATTTAACTGATAAAGCACTGTGTACTTCAAAGCCAGAAGTTTGTTAAAAAGATTATAAATGTGCCCTATTTCAGAGTGTTTTTATCCTTTTTCGGAGCAAAAATCCTAAAACAGCATAGCACATATAATGGCTGGAGATGGCTTGAATGGGT
>NW_013665611.1:3014796-3018757 GCF_000517525.1 Limulus polyphemus
CTTCCAATTTCTCCTGTTTCTCCGATGTAGACTTCTGGGCAGTTATTGCATGCTATTTTGTAAATGACATTGGTATTGTGTGATAGCACATGTACACCGAACCAGTTACCACACCAAAAATTACGGTAATTGATCCAGCCAACTCGAAGTGATGGATCCTAACACACACATACACACACACAATTCATTATTATAGTAACTAGGCTTAGTCTGAATTTATAAAACCATGTTCATTAAAATTACTAGAGACGTGATTTTCCAGAGATCCACATTGTTTCGAAATATAATAATTTGTTATTGAATTTATTCGAGCTTACCGATGTTACGTATTAATATCATATATAGCCGGATTGTTTTGTAAAGATTATTAACTAGGACTTATGAAATTAAAATGTGTCCAGAATTCAGTAACCGCTCACCACTTTAAGCACAATGAATTGGGTAAAATAAACTCTTCGGAAATAAAAATTAGTTAATATGTTTGCAGAGACGTATCAAAAAAACTTCAGAAGATAGAGGACATTTTTAGGCATTTTTTATAATATTGTGGTGATCGTTCGACCCAAACTCTTTCCGACTACGTCTCTAGTGTGTGGGTATGTTACTGGCATCATATGTTATTAATGAAATTAGATTTCCAGTACTGCGCATACACAGTTGTTAACAAATGGAATGCAGGCTTATCACCCAGATCTCAGTAAGTGTGCAGAAAACTCAGTATTATGTAATACTGATTTTTGTATTTCCCCTTTATCTGAAAAAGGGAGAAGAATCAAACCCACCCTCTCCCACCTTGCTCCATGTGATATTTAATAATTGCATAATTCCACATACCCAATATACCCGTTCCGCAAAAAATTTCTTGAGCGTGGGTCGGGTGTGGTCTAGTGCTTGGAGTGCTGGGACTGTGAATGTGAGGATTCATGGTTAGCATCCCGTTATCACAAAAAACAACGCTCCATACTTAGAGCCATTGGTGCATTATAAGAAAGACAGTTAAACAACAAAAGTCAGTCAACAAAAGGCCCAACAGTTGGCGGCAAGTATTGTAACTAGCTGTCTTACTTCTAATCTATCAACTGATAATTAGGGAAGGCTATATAGATAGCCCTTTGTGTAGCTATGCGCGAATATTGTAAAACAAACAGCATTAAACATCGCATCATGTTTCTTATATATTCTATTGTGTTTTTTATTTAATATCTAATCCACACTAAAAAGCCGTTTGTGTCTTTATGTCTATCTATGAGTAAAATGTTCCGGTTTACCGAAGTTCGATCACCATATAACTTTTTGGGTTCTTGGATATGCCCAAAGAGGATTCTAAAACCTATTAGGGTTATTCACTTCTGATAAAAAGGAAAAAAATATATAATTTGGAAACTTTACATATATTTACTACTTTGCATTTTCTTCCGGTTTGTCATCCACAAACGTGTTTTATTGACTGTAAAATACATGTGTTGTTCTCATTCTACCTTTCACATTTCCTGTGACTAATAGCTACTTTAGTCTGTGAGAACTAAGAAAATGTAATTTTGTAGAACTACTAAGAACAGTGCATCAACTTATCAAGGTTCATAATTTAGAACCAGTAAGATAGTAGTCCTAATTCGTTTAAATTTCTAAATCAGTATCTGCCAGTCAACTTGTGTTAAAACAGACCGAGTTCCGTATTGTCACTATTTCCTTATTCACCTTCCCATTTATTACATGTTCACATTATTAATTCAATATTGTTTGTGTTTGTAGCAGTCTTAAACTGTTAAATGTTACTGACGAGAAATAAATATATTCTTAAGCAAGGAGAAACAATGCAGCATAAATTTAATGCTAAAAGAAAAGCATTTAGTATGAAATCAGTAGTCATATTAACCAGAGTCTATGAATAATTCTGATACATGTACTTTCTGATGCAATGTTATTAGCTGAACAGCTTCACAGGAAACAATACACAGTAGTGAAACTCTCCTTATGTAAGTTTTGTAAAGACCTGGCAAAACTGTTTGGAGTATCAACTTTTCTATATGCTAACGCTACCTTACCATGCATTGTTCAAACTGAACTGACAAAAAACAAGAAATAACGCTCGATTTTGGTTAAGAAAACGTTATATTCCACTTAGAGTTCGAAAAAGAACTGGTACAGAGTTCCTGTAAGTACTGGTAGAAATTTACCCTTGATGTGTCTCAGGAGGAAGTCGTTACTGGCTTTGTGTTTTTGTCGCTGTGGGTTTTAACACAATTTAAAATATTTTTTAGTAAACTTAGATATGATAAAGACTTTGAATTGTAAATGTTTCTACAGCCTTGCTGTGACCTTTCAAGTGAAGTGGTAAAGATCAAAGATCTTTGGTTCTTTTTTAGCTTATTTTTCTCGAAACGGGTATCAAATTTAGTGTGAAATTAATAATCAATGTGATATGATCTTCTCGGAACATAATTTGTTACTTTTCCGGACAGCCTGAGGCATCAAGTGACGTGAAAATTATTTAATCTTCATCAAATTACCAGTTTAAAGACGACCAACACATTTACTGTTAAAGTCCCTACCAATTGGCCAAGAAGTGGAGTGAAGAGAAGCAGAAGTTTCTGACCGCCCCTGGTTATATTTCAGACCCCTTCGGGGCGTGAAAGATACTTAACCAATAACCAAAAGAACCACCACGGATCGGATCATCAATGGTCAAAATCCTCACAAATGTCAAAGAATACTGACAAATGGTCTTAAACCACAGTTGAATTATAAATATTCTGACTTAGTTGTACGAAAAAATCTAAATGGCCAAAATAATACAAAATAATAAATATAAGCAATACAAAGACAGAGATCAAACTGTTCTTTTTGTTTATACAAGTCTTAAAAGCCCAAACTGAGCCGCCTCTAAAAGTTAGTTTTGTAAAGTTATAATACTTTCAACTTTAATTGTCGAGGTTGCTCCAAATACATCGATAGATAATATATAAATAGTAAATATTATCCAGACTTCAACGTAAGTTTGTGTAGTTACAACGAAGCAAGATCTGGCTTCTCCGACGGTATTAACAAACATGCATTTGATTTATGGTGAATATCTAATTTAAGCGGTAATACAATGTCGCCAAGAAAAAACGTATGGACGGAGACTGTGTCTCATCTGTTTCTAAGGTAGAATATTCATATGGCGATATTGGTATGTAATGTAGAGCCAAATGATACTCAAAAAGACTAAACCTTCAATGCTCTCCAAGGAACTATAAAACAGACGGAACACAGCGCTTAGAAAAACAACTGGCTAAGGAACCACATCAATTTTCAACCCACAACAACACAAAGTGAAGACTATGGTTTCAAAAGATAACCCCCCAACTCCATAGGCCAATGCAATAAAGCTGGGCATATATCCTAATATATTTAAGTATTAACAAGATAATAAGCAAGGATATGAAGCTGACAAAGGCTCAAAGTTTCCTGGTTTCTAGCCATACCTTGAAATTAAAAGCTGTTTTCACAATAAAGATGGCCGGAGAGAGTGAAAAGACGGCAATACCAATACAACTAAAATGGAATCTGTTCTTTTTTTTCTGTTTAAACTGAGATTTGGAATCCGAATCCTCGTGTGAAATGAAAGGTCTATAGTAAGTTTGTCGAAATGTAGTCTAATATTGACTTCGCAGTCATTCACAGTAGTTTACCAATATGGAAATTCCGGTGTTGGATGGTAGATATGTTTAACACAATTGATGATGAAAAAAGCAGTGCCAAGAACCAGGAAAGTTCGATTAACCCTCAACATATACAAGCTAATCACAAAAGGATAATTCATTAAAAACTACAAGGAAAATTATTTACCAAAATGGTAACTTCGTTCTGAAATATGTGAAGACTCAGAAAGAGTTTGTTTGTTTTGAATTTCGCGCAAAGCTACACTGGGGCTATCTGTACTAGTCGTCCATAATTTAGCAGTGTAAAACTAGAGAGA
>NW_013665611.1:3019011-3022539 GCF_000517525.1 Limulus polyphemus
CCCACCAGACACCACCACCCACCCCCAACTCATGGGCTACCCTTTTACCAACGAATAGTGGGCTTGACCGTCACATTATAATGCCCCCACGGCTGAAAGGCGAGCATGTTTGCTGTGACGGGGATTGCAAGTCGAGCGCCCTAACCACCTGTCCATGCCGGGGTTCTCAGAAAGAGAAATCTACTCATTAGGAACAGTTCTTAAAGTATTGTGTACTTTGAAAGTTTGTTCAAACTGAGTTTTATAATAAATAAGGGGAGAGATTTTGCTTGTTTTTTTTTCTCTTAAATACTGCAGTGTTACCATACTCCTCGTGATTTCCAACGAAACTTCGCAAATTTTGTAGAAAGGTCATTTGTTATGTGACTGTGCGTTGAAGGTATCAGGCCTAACTAAAATCATCTACAAGTTTTGATGAGTCATAGTTTTGAGAAAACATATCTCTATATTTATATCTTGCTGCATAAAACAAACGCATTATGTTTTCTTAACGCTGCTTTCCTTCCCGATGATTCTGGGTCTGTGCCCCACTGAAACACATAGATATATTTTTAGTTTAGACCTGGTGCCTTCAACAGCCCCCCCCCCCCCTAGTGGCACAGCGATATGTCTGCGGACTTACAACGCTAGAAACCGGGTTTCGATACCCGTGGTGGGCAGAGCACAGATAACCCATTGTGTAGCTTTGTACTTAACTAAAAACAAACAAAACAAGCCTTCAACAGTTTTTAAAAGTATTGTATACTTTTTAACGTTGTTCAAACTGAGTTTTTTAATGAAAATCTTTACACAATTTCAGTGTTCCTATTGCTTTTAATTTAATTATCTCTCCAACGTACGGTCAGTGTAACTCTTAATAGGTGGATAGTGGGAAAGATATTACATTTGAACTCAGTAACTTCAATGTTAACCAAAATGTAATACAAAACTTAACATAAACAGATACGTTTTTTTACTACTTGTTACTTTTGTGTAACTTCATTAAAGTTTTTATTTATATAGTCGTATTTATTAGTTTGAATTGTTCCAAACGTCGTTTTACACTTCTTTTAGTAACATGTCTTGAAAGAGTGGGGTATTTATTGAAGCTACTTTGTTATCTAATTATTCATTTATAATACTCTTAATAGTTTACAATGAATAAAGCGAAATAGCTCATTAAAGACACTAAGTAAAAAGAACTATGATATTTTTCTTGGGTATGTGATCTCTAGCTTGTATTTCAGCGTAATTTAAGGGGCGCGAGTTGGTTCTTTGGCTGAGCCCTAGATTTCGGAGCTAGTGAGCATTATTTGAATTCAAGCGCTACCACAAAACATTCCCCGCGCTTTAGGCGGAATTTGTGTTAAAAATATGATACCATATGGATGGTATCACTGGTTGTTTTCCCTTTGGTCAGTAGTTGAAAATTAGAACGGCGGTAACTAGCCTTGGCAGCTTTGCCATAAAAAAAATAAAAATAAAATTGCCATAAACATGGAGACATTCGAGTCACCAAAAATCAAAGTCGATGAGTAAGAAGCATAGCTTAGTTTAAAAAATAATAATGATATGTAGTAGTAGGAATACTATTGTTTCTGGAACATCTAACATGTTTTATTATTTTTGTAGCACCTATCAACAAACAAGTTTGGTGTACGTATGGCTAATGGCTTTCCGGTTGATTACTTCAGTACTTATACTGTGTGCAGTGTGTTTCAGTAAGTAGATTATCCAACCATAGTTCTAAACAGTAGTGTACTTACAGTCATTCACAAATTGATGTCTTGTGTTTTTAACCTACATCTGAAAGTTCTCAGAAAAAAGTGTTAAGGACATTTTTGTAAAATCTGTAGTAAAATCTTAACACTTGCAAATAAATTTACTGGTCCTTAGTTTTATAATAAGTCAATTATACACAAAAATTACACAAATGATATGGGTATTAAAGTCTAGTAGTAGGTGGCAAATTGCTAAACTTATAGTAAATATTTTTGGAGAAAAGAAATTTAGGTTTATTTCCATTATGTATGATATTGAAATCCAGTAAGCATGTTAATTCGTTTCTGTATGTTTTTTCTGGAAATAGATGTTCGAACTTAAGTCGGAGACTCACGAGTTTGTCAGACAGTGTCTGTATGTTTGCATATATATGTAGAAAAGCTGAACTTGTTGTTTTAGCCACTTGGTACGCTGCTGTGAGAACCGAGTTTTGTATCGTTTGTAGTTTCTATTGAATAATTCTGGACCAGATGTTTATCCACGCGGGTCAGCCATATTCTATTACTGGTTGTTTATAGATTTTTTTTATTATATCATTCTGTGGTGTTGTGATTGTATTTTCTCCTGACAGACTCCTGATGACCCCACGTACAAAATACTACATAAGTAATGTTACGTATTATAATTTCGAATATTCAGAAGCCGAGTTAACTGATAATTTAAATTGAATAGTTAAATTGTACTTTGGATTTAGTATTTAAATATATGCCGATATGTAGTCAGTTTATGATATTTGCCAACAAGATTGATACACACCGTCTTCGTTTTTAACACAAATACGTTTTAATATACACACAACAATATAATTTACAATAACAATTATTACAAATAGTTATTACAAAACAATGATTCATAAACAGAAATTTCACAAACTTACAAACAATATAAAGTTTTCTTTCTAGTCTGGAACCTCCTTGATGTCTTATCGAGGGTTCACGATGAGCCAGTTAATTTCAAGTCGATGGAGATACGATTCGCCGGGAAGCTAGCTAGCTTTGTCTTTTGCCACACAAACTGAATTGTTGGTCTGTTGAAGTAAGATAATATTTTCGTAAAAATACTAATGTCCGATGAGAATCCATTGAAGTTAAATAACTTGTAATGTCCGAACTTTGTAAGGGTTCCTGGTCAAGTATCTGAAGTTTTCCGATTGACAAGCGTTATAGAAATCACAATTATAGCTTTCGAAGTTTACAGCACACTGATTATAGCGAACTAATAATAAATACTCTCTGCTTGGCGCGTCGCGTCCGTTATATTTATAGCCGTGGAAATGTTTTTCTAGAAAATTCAGTCTTACGTAACAATACTGAGCTACATTTAAACGTTCAAGTATATACATATATTGTTGATTCTTACTCTCGAGAATCTTCTACAACTTTGGAGAAGAGGTGGGAGTTTTACAATACATATTTAACACTACAAGCTAAACATGTTTTAAAATATAAACTTAATCTACACAAACGTTGATATTCAAATAAATATATAATAACAAATTAGTTCCAGTAGCAAGTAATTTTCAGAGACCGCACATGCGCAGAAGAAATAGTTAATCCCAGCGGCAAGAGGGAAAATATTATCTGCAAACTTTATTTAAAGTCGTACTTTTCTCCTTATTCATAATATATATAAATATATTAGTACTTCATGTCTCTCGTCTGTCTATGTAACTACTTCACAGGGTGTAAATAGATCTTCACCAAAATTAGCATGGATGGTCATTGGGTCCATGGAGAGACACATACAAATTTTCAGTTTTGCATTTTG
>NW_013665611.1:3023328-3027975 GCF_000517525.1 Limulus polyphemus
AAAATAATAATAATAAGCTTATTTTTTGATTTTTTAAAATAAACAACAAATATAAAAATATGAACAGTTTAAAGTAGTTCTTTTAATGTTTTTTTTTTTTTCTGTTACAATATGTCCACTTAGGAATACACACCTCGAAAAGATTAATGAAAATGTTTACATGAAATATAAAAATAAAAATACTAAACATATCAGGGCTCCTGAGAGGCATATCTCGTAATGCCTCTTTTAGTGTTCAAAATGTGACGCTGTCGCTATAGGTTACAGTAATGCTTAGGCTATTGCTAGTTTTGGAGGGGAGTACCTAGTGGGTAGTGCAAAACTGGCCTGCCGATTCATGATTATAATATTTCCAACTATACCACATTCTCAGAACAGTGTATCAGCTAGGCATATGACTTTGACAATAAATATATATCTGAGCTTTGTCTCGTCTTTCCTGATGAATCATTGAGACAAGTTGGTTTGCATTGGCGCTTCCAAATTGGGTGAAAAGGGAGAAAATGTTATTGGCTAGTCTAAATAGAGAAAAAGAAAAAAAATGTTTACGTTCAAGGGGGAATTGTTAAGAAAACGGTCATAACCAGGAATACTGCCTAGGTTTAATAATGAGGATGAAAATAAAAGTAGGTCACTAAGGGCTGAGTGCTAGGCTTAATGTGTAACTGTAAGGATGAACAGATTGGTGGGTTGGATTTGTGAATTCAGTTAAATGGGAAAGGAAACATTTTGGAATGGATCGTTTACATTTAAATAGGTTAAAGGTTTGCAAAGACTGCTAACTCAGCTGTAAGAGCAGCTTTAATTTTAAACCAGACTAGATGGTGGTGAGTGTGAGGTTAACTTAATCATTGCAGAAACATTAAAAAATAAAATGTAGAGAAAAGTATGAACTATAATGTAGGAGCAAAGTACAGAACTTGGCTAACTTGTTATTATTGTAGTGCTAGAGGTATCTATATAAATATAATAATACTGTCTATTGTATGCCCATGTAACTATTTAACAGGGTATGGATGCGTTTTTGCATGTTCGTTTTGAATTTTTTCTACTACTTCGCCCCCTGTTGATAAATTTTTACCAAATTTGACATGAAGGTTTGTTGGGTCTATGTGGAGATACATGCCAACTTGTGGTTTCACATTTTGTGTTTTGGCAGTTTTTATGGACGTGTTTTACAATTACATATAAGGGAAGCAACTATTAATGTCCTAAGATAACCTTTCATTAATCATGAATTAACATAACTTCCGTCCAGGAGACCGGTGCTCCAGCTACTAAGAAATAAAAGAGATGAATTTAGAGCACTTGTTGAAACAGATAATTTTGATATAATAGGAATAACAAACTTGATTATATGTACACAATTATGGTTACAGAATTGAAATACAAGGTTATACTTTTAAGGTGTTTAGTAGGGATATAATACTAAAGCAAGGAGATGAGTGGATTTTAAACATAAAATGTGAGTTGCATCCTGTTGAAGTTGAGCATATCAAAGATAATAGCAAGTGACCGAATCTGATAAAGTTTCTTTTAGTGGATATAAGGGGAAAATGTTTTTAATTGGAAGTTGTTATAGCCCACCAGATGAAACTGAGGAAATTAATAAGAAATTACAGTGAGATTAAGATTTCAGTTCTTAAAGAGATCATATTTATGAGGGATTTTAGCTTCAAGCATATAGTTTGGGAAATATGAGACTGAAAACATAGGGGAGGCAGGTGTTTAGAAACTGTTAAAGATGGTTTTATTCACACATTGGCCAAAATCCTACTAGGAACAATGTTACTTTAGACTTTATGGTTAAATTGGTAAATAGAAATGGTTGGTAGGGTGGTGATAGGGAACATCTAGGTGCAAGTATCATTGGACAGTTTGGTTTGATGTTTTACTGCATATGGAGATCAGAGGAAATGAGGTTTTGATTACAAGTTTCAAAACAATATTGAAGGGATGTGACAAGAATTCTCCATTGTGAATTTATTGGATATATTGGTCAAGTGTGAGAAAATATAAAAAAAGGTGACTGCAAGCAAAAGAGCAGGTTGTTTCACAAAGCATGAAAGAGAAGAAATTAAAAACATAAAAGCTTTAAGAAGTTCAAATTGACTGCTGTGATGGGAGGCTTGGAGGATTAGAGAAGATCAAAAAAGTTGGTTGGGTCAGGAAGTTGGTAACTTCTAAAAGGTATCTGACAAAAGGTTGGCTGAAAATGTAAGGATTTCTTTAAATACATTATAATGGGAGTAGGGCCTTTGATGGATTATAAAGAAAGGCTAATATCTGATTATGAAATGGCTGGGCTATTAAATTCTTCGTTTTTTTTCACTTTTACTATTGAAGATTTAATCAATCCTCCTAGTTCTGAACTGTTGTTAATGGAAACAAGATTGAACAAGATTATCACAACAAAGTGTAAAACTAGTGAGGTTCCTGGGCCAGATAACTTAGGGAGAGCAGGCCACTAACGGGTGATGTGTTGTGGTTGAAGAAGTAATTATATGCAGATTCAAAGCATAGTGTATTGTCTAATATTTGATGAAAGTGCACCAGAGTTATGTGCAAATGAAGTATTACTATTTAATATTCTTACTTGATCATTATGTATTTTGCAGTTTAATTTGTATATAAATGGTTGGGATGGAGGTAAATTGAGTCTCAGAGGAGTCAATATTACATACCAGGCTCTACTTCATGGACATGAGCACCAGTATAGCTGGGGGTATTCTCCCCCCTTTAGCTTGTATTTTTTAATACAAGGAATAACTTTAATGAGGAATAACTATTGATTTTTGTAAAGTGAATAATGTCTATGATGCACACCCACAAATTTTATTAGGTTTACTACTAGCAAGAAAACAGAGCTTCAGTGACTTTAATGTTATTTCCACACTATGATAGGACTCTTTCTTCAGTCATGGTGTATTATATGTGCAATTCAAATCATGATAATCCATCAAATGTATTACATTCCACCTAAAGGTTATTTTCCAAATATTATTCCAATCTGTCAGTTGATCCAAGTCATCCTTTAATACCTCTTCACTCTAAATACAGTTAGAAATACCATAGAGTTTAATGCTGTCAGGAGGATTTATTAATTATGCCTGTATGAACATAATTTGTGTAAGCAAAGCCTAAAATCTAACCCTTTTGCACTCCACTAGTGACAAGTTCCCAGTTTGTATTTGCAATTTGTAGAGGAACAAGCATGCTGGTTTAATATTTGGTTGGATACTTTATTTAACTTATTATTTTTCATTATTACTGTACATGATTATACAATATTACTTTCACTACAAATTCCATGAATTAATGCTTGCAAAATGTTCAGACAGTTTTTCTAATGTTGCATTGCTGGTAACTCAAATAAATCACTTGGGCTGTTACAGCTACATAAATATATGTGCTTCATCCAATAATATAATGTTTTGGGACAACAAGTGACCTATTGGTCCATCTCAGCTGTTCCATCTTCTAAACTAAATTAAAACTATCAATTAATAAATTAAAAAATAAAATAAAAAATCATAAATCAAGCCCTTATCATTCATATACTTATCAAGCTTTTTCTTAAACTCACTTAGATTTACTGCCTTCACAACATCCAAAGGCAATCCATTCCAAAGGCCAACCACCCTGTTAAAAAAATAAAACTGTCTTAGCTGAAGATGACTCCTACCCAGTCAAAATTTGTATTTATGTCCACTAGTCCCAGTATTCCCATTGTTAAGTATGAAATAAAAAAGATGTATCAACACTATGAATTCTCTTTACAATCTTAAACACCTCAATCAGATCCCTCCTAACTCATCTTTTTTCAATAAAAAACAATTTGAGAGATTTCAACCTCTCCTTGTATGACAACCCCTCCATCTCAGGCACCATTCTTGTAACCCTTATCTAAACCTTTTACAATAATTTAATGTCCTTCCTAAGGTAAGGAACCCAAGACTGAACACAGTGTGATGAGAAGCTTCTATTTACTGTGTGCCAGATATCATTCCTGCTGTTTTTGACAGTTGTGCTTCACTCTCTTTTCAATCTCTACATTTTCTTTCTCAGCTGATTTTCACAGATTGCAGTGGTGCCAAATGGCTATATAATTGCCACCTTGGTTGTAGTTAACTTAGTAATGTTATGGAAGAAAAGGATTGACTAGTCTCTTAAGCCTTCCAGTTAGAATATGACCAGTGAGAAAACAAATAGGATTTTGGATTGTATCTACAGTAATATGGAGTACAAACCAAAAGGGTTATTATTTATCTATACAGATCTTTGGTTAAGTCAAATTTAGAGTATTGTCTTCAGTTTCAGACTCCTTACTCTAAGAATAACATTGAATTGTTGGAAAAGGTTCAAAGGAGAGTTACTAGGATGATTCCTAGTGGATGTCATATGAGGGAAGGTTAAGGTTCTTAGTCAGTCTTTAGATAGCTAGACACTACAGGATTAGGAGGTTCAAGAGAAGGCTTGATGAGTAAATGGGAGTCAGAGTTGAATATAGGCAGATGACTATTTAATGAAATTAATGAGGCAGCCGATATAAACCAGAGGGCCCCTTATTATCCCTCAAATGTTTTATTGTTGCCTATCTGCTTGTTTGTTAATTTCCCATAGAAATTCTTTCTGAGAAACTTCAGT
>NW_013665611.1:3027999-3030591 GCF_000517525.1 Limulus polyphemus
CTATCTATCTGCAATTTCGCTGGCTTTCTTTGCCAGGCTGATATACTAGTAAAAAGAGGGTGCCTTGAACAAACTAGGGTTGCCAGGAAAATTCGCGATCCTACTAGAAACTTCAGCGCACATGCTTCCAGCATCGCGTGACTTCTGCTGTTGTAACAATATGTTAAGTTTGTGAACATAGCTCTTGTGTAATTTTTGCATATCTTTGTCCATTTGAATAACCTTATTTACAATTTCAGGGAAGTCTTTTACTTTAATTGTGATGAATTATGAGTTTCTTGAGCTATTTTGATGGCAACATGCTCAGTAATTGTTTTCTATCTCTGGTATATAACTAGTTGTACAATAGCCTGTTTTATTGTTTTGTGGAATTGTCTTTCTATGCTATACTGGTAGGCTCAATATTAGAATGTGTTATCCCTTTTTCAGAATGCTAGAAGTTCATGCATTTATAATAATAGAATGGGAAACTATGTTTCAGAAAGCTCTGTAATGCAACCCTCCCTGATGATTGCAAGTTTTGTTGCTGTATGTATTTGCAAATCATCACATTTGATTGAATTACAACAAGAAAGTCAAGGCTTTTAATCTATGTAGCCATAAGAGGTTCAGTGATTAAATATATAGAGTTTTACTATAAATTGTGAACCAACTTATATATATTGTTACGTCTCCGTTCGTTAGTTGATTTTCCGTAACTTCGTTCCCACGAAACTTTAGCGACACAAGTCCTTTCTTAATAAAACTGGTTTATTCTTTCCGAATACAACTTTACGATACACTTAATTTCAACAGTCATAACAAACGCTATATCTCATGTGGCCAACAATATTTTCTCTGACTGCAGTTCAATTACTCGATACTACCTACACATTGTCCCATCACGTTGTCACCATCTTATATATAAAAGACTACCCTATATCTAGTAATCTCCCAACAATTCCCGAAGGTTCGAGAGAAGGAGTGGCGTGATACTAGTCACGTGACCTCGCTGACGCAATAATATTATCCATAATTTTTATTAAGAAAGTTGTGCATTTGTTTTGGTTTTTATTTTGATGTCAAGTAATTCATTTAATGTTACACATGTGGGAAACAAGTGAGTGTACAGACAGGCTCTAAGAAATAAAGATTCTTTTCTTTTACGTTGCAATGCTGTATCACTCACTTTTAACTAGATATATTCAAAGATCACGTTATATAATTTAAAGGAATTTTTGTTAATGTATTCCACATATGTTAACAGTTTTCTATATGAACTAGATCCACTTTTGGCCACTGTGGCATATGTGTTCTACTTACACAAAGACTTTTGATATAAAAAGCTACATACAGTGGTTTAACAGTTAATAATAATGATCTCACTCTTGTTAGTAAATTTATCATCCAGTCTTTTCAAGAACTACATATTTAAAAAGTTATTACTGTAGATATAGGTTGAAGATAAAGAGATTCTAAATAAAACTAACTATTGCTAGCTTATGTTTTATGTGATATGAGTTGTACACATATACAAAAATTGGTAGTACAAGATTTATTTATTGATGAAGAACATATAAAACACTTGCAATAGTGATAATGATGATGTATGATATGTGGGCATATCGTGTTTTCTATCTTCACTAGTAGTATAGAAATATTCAAACTTTTTAATTACCTAGTTCTGCACCATCATGGTGCACATATGGTCCAGAAAGTCATTATTTTGCTCTAGTTACTGCATTCTCTGTTCTCTTCTAGCAGGTAAAATCTATTCCTGCAAGGATATATCAGTTTTCTATGGAGCACCTAGGTTGAATATGTTGGCACTGGAATATCCTTTGCTGGACAGTTATGATACTGACTGATTCTGTTAGGGAACAGAGGTCATGAGGTGATGCTGTCCATTGGACAAAGAAAGCAAGTTTACATTTTAGATTTGATTGTGCATTCTTAATTCAGTTCTCCATTAGACAGTCTACAGAGATGATCTGCTTACTCTTGGATCAACATGTTTGCATCTGCTGCAGCTGTACTTGTGAGAAAGAAGGCATACTATGTTTTCTATTCATTTGTGAAAATAAAGATGTTGCACATTTATTCAAAACTTTTCCAGACTTACTAATTTTCACAAAAGGGAAGACTCAGTCAATAATTTCTTATAAAAATCCTCATAAAGTCTTGGGTGAACTCTGCCATTACTGCAGATTTGCATATCTAATGTTTGTTGGGAAGCTGGTTTCACCCATGGGAAGAAAACATAGCAAGATAGTTAGAAGCTGAAGTTTAATTTCCTTTTAATACATGTAAGGAATTAAGTTGGCTTTATTTCTTCCATAAGATGCAGGAGTTTGTTGATACATAATCATTACACACACTAACTTATATTGTTAACAATTACACATTTCCTGCTTACATTTTATTATGTAAGTCAACATATATATGTGATATTTGATCAGATGATTAAAATTCATTGTGTAAAAACAACATAACATATAATATAACATAATGTTTTGGGACAAGATGGGACTTATTGGTCCATCTTGGCTGTTCCATCCTCTAAACTAAATTAAAATAATTAGAAAAAAATCTGAAAGCCATTACTCATCATTT
>NW_013665611.1:3031514-3035101 GCF_000517525.1 Limulus polyphemus
AAAAAAATACTGATCTATACATTTCAAATCTAAATTTTCACTGTTCAATGCTGGG
Organism: Limulus polyphemus; assembly: GCF_000517525.1. Classification (NCBI taxonomy): domain Eukaryota; kingdom Metazoa; phylum Arthropoda; class Merostomata; order Xiphosura; family Limulidae; genus Limulus; species Limulus polyphemus. The sequence goes on from NW_013665611.1 coordinate 3,031,570, forward strand.
TAACTCAGCTAGTATATAATTAAAAAAAACATCAACCTTAAGTTGCATTAAGAACCAGTGATGAATAGATTACATAGGCTTAGAATTTATTCTCTAGTGAAAATCTGAAAATGTTGATGAGCTGTAAAGAAGAGGCTTTGTTATTTTGTAGCCAGTGTAGGAATATAAAATTTCCCGTATGGTTGTAGTAAATTTCAGTAGTATTGATAATGTTAATTGAACTGAATGTTTGTGAGTATGAAATATCCATTTTAAAAAGCACATGCTGGATCCAGGCTTAACTAAAGAAGGTTGTTGAGGAAATGGTGGTATAAGTAGAATAGTGCATTGTAGTTGTCATTATCAAAACATTTATATAAATTGAGAAGGTAAATATATACTTGAATCATTTCTAGATAGTTACATCATGATTTGTAACTTAAAGATGCATGGATAACAAAATGTGCACAAATGCATAGTAGTGGTTCTGCAGATGGGAAATGAAAAACAAAAATAGTTTATTTGAAATAAACATAGTATGTTTATTAACCTTAATTGTAAACAGAAGACAAAGCAACTGAGATATTTGTTTAAGCATACACGAATGTGATTTGACCATACACCATTATGCTACTTTCAACTTTGTTAATAAAATACTAAACATTGGGTGTTTAATTTTCTTGAATTAAGCATGACTTACAAAAAGTTGTTTTCTGCTTATTGGATAGTGTTTAGGGATGATTAATAGAGGCTAACATAGGAATCAGGTTAACTAAAGATTTCATATTGATACTGTTTTTATTATTCCAATTATCCAAGTAAGCAAAGTTATGCCATTATGATTTCTCATTAATATTTTTGATTAATTGAAGGTTGTTCATCTTAATTGATTAGAGTCACAACTCACAAAAATAACTAATCAAAATTAATGTTTTAAATTATTACTATTTTCAATTATTTCAAATATCCAAGTCTTGTGAGAATAATTTATTAATGTAATCAGTTAATGAGTCTAGTGTTTAATTAATTGAAAATTCCATTAACTGCCCAGCTCTGTAACTAATATTTATATTGGATTTATTAGTACAAATATATATTTGATAATGCAGGAAAAGGTTGCATTGTTTATATTATTTTCTTGTGACTATTGCTAATGAAAATTATTATCTAACTTGGTAAGACTTCCATGTGTTTGTTAGTTTGTGTGTTATAAGATTATTGAATGCTATATACATTCACTGTACATGTATGAATTGGACTGATTGTTTTTATAATGTTTATAGTAGTATAGAAATGGAAGTTTTTGCAAAATTCTTTGGAACTGTATTTCATATAATTGCTCTTGTGGCTCCAAATATGATTAGTATTTTTTATTTATTAAAATTACTTTATTGATTTTTGCATAGGTATCTCATATGGATCAAGATGTCCACTTGGTTTTGAGTTTCTTTATCCATCTAATGGAGCCAAACGTTACACTGATTTTGGGGTTATAGATCAAGCTGAAGTATACCACATACCCTATTGTGTACGAATGGGTAGTGACCAGGCAACATGGTTTGATGCTCAAGCTGAATGTGAAACCTATAATAGTTTTCTTCCATATTCATATGACTTTATTATCGATTCAAATCTTAAGATATTTCTACTTAAACAAGGTAAATATTATAATTTTTTTCTCTGCATTGTAACATATTAATATAACTTCATAAGTACCATTCTACTTTGTTCTGTCCATAAGTTTTTTTACTAGTTTTTATAACCTTCATGCAAGTCCAGTTTGTACAAAATAATTTTGTATAAACTGACACATTGCATCATTATTTATTAGGAATGACCACACTTTACCAACTATTTTTAGCTGTACAACATTTACCAGTGTGAAGACATCTTCAAACCTAGTCATATTTGTTTATCAGTCTCTCTCTCCAAAATATTTTATTGATAATAAAGTTAATTAATTATTACACTTTCCTAGTATCAAATCTTTATTTGTTTCATAATTATATCATCTTTTAATACCTTTTTATGTTCTTGGACCTCCATATACTTCCCAGTACTAAGATTTCATAATTAAAAAAAAAATTGTTTTTCCTTTTCTCCACAGATTATGTAGTTGATTTGTCACTAGCTAAGCTTGAACCAAAGACCAAACTTTCTTGTAGGTGTGAAATGAGTGTCAAATTAGAACTTTTGGTAAATATTAGTTAATCTTCCTCTAAAATAATTTGCATGTCTTGAGTACATGCTACTTAACTTATGAAATATTTTTGGTACGTCTACTGGAAAACTTAGATTTAAATAGGCACTTGCAACTCTTATAAACTGTGTTAATTAACTTTTGGAAAACATTAGTGACTGACTGCATTTATTCATTCATTGTTTTAAATGTAAAAATATGTTTAGCACAAGTAAGTTATGTCTTCACTATTTGATTAATAATCAACTGTCAAGAAATAGTTCATTGTACCCTATGGCATGGTTTTTGACTCAGACAAATGTACATCTTAAGGTTTGATGATCATATCATAAATGTACAGAAAAGAAATGTGTGTGTGTATATCTATCTATCTATCTATATATATCTACATATATATAGATAGATAGATAATGTACTTACACACTCTTTTTAGAGAGCAAGCCAGACAACATATGGATACATGTACAAAAGAAAGCAGAATTTTACCAGTGGTTACCAGTTCCCAAGTATGTTATTTTGTGAGCTCTTTATCCATGATTGATATTGTTTTTGACTGTTTCATATATAACTTTTCATATATAACATTACTATATAACATAACATAATGTTTTAGGACAACATTGGACCTATTGGTCCATCTTGGCTGTTCCATTCTCTAAATTAAATTAAAATAACATTAACGTGTCAAGCTTTTTCTTAAATTTACTGCCTCTACAACATCTGAAGGCAATCCATTTCAAAGGCTAACCACCTTGTTAGAAAAATGAAACTGTCTTAGCTGAAGATGATTCCTACTTTGCCAAAATTTATATTTTTGTCCCCTAGTCCTACTATTCTCACTGTTAAATATAAAAAAAAGATGATGCAACAACACTGTCAGTTCCATTTACAATATTAAACACCTCAATCAGATCCCCCCTAACTCTTCTTTTTTCAAGAGAAAAGAATTTGAGAGATTTCAGCCTCTCCTCGTATGACAACCCCTCCATTCCAGGCACCATACCACTAACTCTTCTCTGAACCCTTTCCAACAATTTAATGTCTTTCCTGTGGCGAGGAGCCAAACATTGAATACAATATTCCAAATGTGGCCTAACAAGTGACCTATGCAATGAACTTTTAACCTATTTAGACTTGTATTCAATACTTCTGTATATATAACATAAAATCCTTTATGCCCTACCACTACCAACATCCCTTTGCTTGGATGGCTTCAGAAACTAATGAACTATTACACTGTTGTTAGAATTAATTATATTAAAGAACCTTATACGTTATACTGTGAATGCAAATATGTCAGTAGAAGCCTTGGTAAAATAATAAAAAAATGATTAAAAAAAACGAAACTATGTC
>NW_013665611.1:3035755-3062840 GCF_000517525.1 Limulus polyphemus
GACAAAAAATAGTAAGTGGCTCATATATCCAATCTTTAACCTCCTTCAAAACCCTTGGGGAAATATTATCTGGTCCAGGAGCCTTATCAATTTTTAAACTTCCCAATTTTTTCTTAGCCAGCTCAGAATTAATTCAGGCATTTTGTTTGATCTTGTTTCCATTTATCAACTGTTCAAGATGTGGAATACTGCTTAAATCTTCCTTAGTAAAAACTGGTCAAAAAGCAAAATTTAATAAACCAGCCATCTCATAATCATCAGATACTAGCCTTCCTTTATATACATGATTACCAGAAAAATAATTATTAAAAACGTGTATATAGCTAATTCTTTACATATACACATACTGATAAGCTGCTACAAATCTTGGTGTTTTAGCAAATAATCATATCTAATATATTACAGTTTATGGTATTAATTAATACCTAAATGTATTTGTTAGTGACCTCTTACTTCTTTACAGCTCTCATGAATCTCAAGATTATGCTTGTAAGTTGTCACCAAATGTGTGTGATATGGCAATCATACATAACTTTAAACACTTTCCATTAAACATTCGTATGTTTACACATAGCTATGTATATGAAAAGGTTGTTCTAGAAGTTGGGTAGGATCATTTTGATTTAAACAGTTGATACTATTGTGTAAATTATTGCTAGTAGTAATTGATATAGATGGTGCATAAATTATACATAAAACTTTCTTTGTTTGCCTGAATTATGTAGTGGTAGCAGCTGTGTTGCTCAGCTGCTTGCACTACTTTACAAGTTTTATTAAATGATTATAAGATTAAATATACGTGTAACTTACCCGTGTTTGATACAAAACTTTCACAAAATTAGGTAATACAATTCTTTATTATTTTTCACATATGTAAATGAAAATACATGGTATTAGAAATAATTATGGAAATGTTTAGGTGATAAACATAGAGGAGTCACAGTTAAAGAGTAATTGCAACTTTATGGTCAATTTATTATTAGTGCAGTACATTATTACAGGAAATAGAAAAGTAAATAAGTAGTCTAATGCACTAATATTTTGTATTTTCTTCATTATATTTTGTTTTTATTATTCCCTATGTTTATCAATTTATGATTGTGAAATATTGATCAAAGCTCCTGTATTGCTTTCACAATTCAGCCAAGTTGTTGGTTGCTCTTTGACCTTAGTTTCCATATCAGTCCATACAGCCTCAATAATATTTATATCAGGGCTTTGTACAGGTCAAGCCATGGTTGTGAATGTTCCAGTGGCCTTTTTTTTTTCTTTCCAATATTGGTTGACACTTCTGCTGCATGCTTAGGAACACTGGCTTGCTGAATGATGAATCACTACCCAAAAGGTTTTGCTCTTGAAGATGTAACATGATGGATAAGAATGTACTGGTACCTGTCATCAGTCAGGGTGCTATGAATTTTGTGTAAATTTCTAACAGTAATGTCATTGTTTGAGATTCAGCCCATACTTGTCCCCTAAGCAGGCTTCATTGTAGTTGTTATACATTGACCATTATATTGTTCTTCTCTCTGCCATTGAACAAACAGTCATTGATTCTTGCTAAACAATTAGAAATTGGATTCTACAGCTTTAATTTTTCAATTGTTTGAAATCTGATGTCCATTCTAACATTTGTGTTTTTTCTCTGATTAGTGGTTTTTAAGCAGCTATACATCCACTTAGGCTACCTTGTAATAACGTGTATCTTACTATTCACAAAGTAACATTCATAACTATATTTACAGCTGTATCATTGGCGAATCTCTACACAATTGTCATGTATCACGGAAAGAGCATATTTTGAGTAACTTAACATTACTTTTGAAGTGTAGGTGTTTCTGATATGGTAACTTACCTCTCTCACAAGTATAGCTATTCTTATTCAGTGCTGCTCTCTATATGCAAAATATGTTCACATGCTACAAGCCTTGAACTCCCACGTATCCCATAATCAATGTGGTTCACTGCATCTCCCATGTAAATCATCATGCAATAGGAGTGTGATACACCCTTCTGAAACATATGACTCCCTCTAATCGATTGTACTGAATTATCACTTCTCGTTAAGCAGTGGTCTAGTGTGGAGATTTTTCAATTGTGCTATTTTCACACCTTCATTTAATTTGTTATTGCAACATAGAACATTATTTAAATTATTTGTTTGCTACAGTTAGTTTTATGTATATGTTATTACTATTTACAAATAAATATTTAAATTACAGTTAATTTTATTAAAAGATAGAACAGTACATAAAAAATCTTCGGAAAACAATGATTTCCACTACTTACGATATTTTGAAGTTCTTTTTTGCACTTGTGAGTCATACTTGCTAACCCTCATCTTAAATCTTTTCTAGGCTCACATGTCAATGTAGAAAAAAATAATTTTTGTAGACTTTATATATGCATTTTTGAATACCTAAAAATTAAAAATGACTATACCAATACCAGAAAAAATCTATTTTAATTTACAAGGCTTCTTAACTATGCTGTATTTGGGTTTTAAAAAATCTAATTTCTGTTTGGAAAATAACACTGATCATAATACTTCAAACTCTAAAACAGTACAAGAGCTTCCTCTCGTAATTAACTTAAAAAGACTAACAGAATTATGTAGAGGAAATGTAGAGCTTTTGATTGGTTGTAAACTTATAGGTATAAAAAAGCAGGCATAGATAAACAAGTCTTCTCAAATGATGATATGGTGAGCAGAGCCAATATGGTTGGTTCAATAAATATTATGATATCTCAGTAAATAGAAAATGTAGGATATTCTTATTTCATATTCTAGCTTGTCAATATTGGAAATTTGAGTTTATAATTTATATGAAACTATAGACATTGTATTTTGGGCATCATAAGATGTAATCTGACCAAATCCACAAGATGACTTACCTGTGTGACACATAAAAATCTATATTTAGCAATTTATTTCAAATTAAAAAATTAACTAATGTATAATACTCAAATTTTAATTATAATCTACAATTTGATACCAAGTTTATTGGCATACATTCATAAAATATATTTCAATAAAATTTTGAATGTAAGTCTATAAAGGTAATGACGTGCTCTCCGACCACTAGCTACCTCTATCATGACAATTCCACCTTTGTAGCCTATATCAATCATCAAGGGGGGCACCTGTTCCTGTTCTCTTTCTGGTTGAACATTAAAACTCCTTTATTGGGCGTACACACTGCGGATAAGTCTCCTTGCATGTCGTGTTCTGGGTGCTTTCAACCTTGTGGTGGATCGTTCTTCAAGTACCAACCAGGTCTATCCTAAGGAATTGTCTCTCTACAGATTTGTGCACATGTGCGCTGTTTCGTAGATTGGTTTGAAAAGTATATAGTTCTGTTCTACTCAGTTTTAGGTGAAGATGGTGTGGACCCTCGTACTGCTATGGTTTGGAAGTTGTATTCCTGATGGGTCTTGGTTTTTGAGCTGGAGTTGACTGGCCATGCATGGTCCGATGTGCCCTAGCCACTCTATACATTGGGGCATTTTAACTTCCCCACATTCCTGTCTGTAGATAGTTCTTCTACAGTCTTTCTTCGCTAGGATTGAGATTCTGGTCTGTTGTGATTTGTATTTGAATCCACCCAGTTTTTCTCTCTCTTTGTGCTCCTCCCACTTTCTGCCCATGTATTCGGCACCTATTTCCACACTGGGCACAGAGGATACCTGGTACAGAAGTGGTGCGATCTCCCACATGTGTTCCTCTCCCAACAGGGATCACACTTCATGGGTGTTCTTTATATGCTTTCGAAAAAGATACTTCTTTCCATTCCACGCACCAGTCCCTCCACCTATTCAATATGGGATTCTAGCTATACATGTGAGAGGAGGTAAGGTTCCGTATTGGAAGTTATTATTTTCCTATACTGAAAATATATTTCTGATGGCTACTTACCTCTTCTCACACTTCCCACCCTTCCTCCCCACTAAAAACCAGGGCTTTCTTTCTGCCTAATCTCGATATAATAGTTTGGTAAAATTGAATAGAGGGAGTTGCATTCATCAGGAGGGTGTGTTGCACTCCTATTGGTGGAGGATTGTTGCATGATGATTAATATGTGAGACGAGGTGAACCACGTTGATCATGGAGTATGTGGGAGTTCAAGGCATGTGAAAAAGTTTTGCATATAGAGGGCAGCACTGAATGAGAATAGCTATATGTGTGAGGGAGGTAAGTACCTATCGGAAGTATATTTTCAGCATAGAAAAATATTAACTTTACTCAAGTACTTTTCTTATTAATAAATGTGCCATGTAAAATTTTTGTTCTGAGAATCATGAATGCATTCACCAAACTACTATTGGAAATAGTATGGGTGCTTTCATTTTTAGAGGCATTGTGTTGGTGTGGCCCTGGCTTATTAGTTGTACAATAACCACTCATTGTGTAAACTATCAACAGTTGATTGTAGCTTGGTGCATTTCATTTTCATAGATTAGAGGAGGAATAATTTCATAATATTGGAACTTTATACACATTTTATTTAATGTTTTCATAGTTATTCCTAGTACTGTATGTACTTCTAAAATAGGTCGATCAAATTGACTGAATGTGAATAGAGTTAGGGTAGAGAAGATAACATATAAAATATAAAGTTTTATAAAAAAAAACGTTTGGTATACATTTAGGAGATTTTAAGGATTACAGGAAATGAAATTTTACAATTTTCAGATAAGTGAAAGTATTTTTAATCTTAAAATGAAAATAACTTTGCACTAGGAGCAGTAAACACTCTGATTACATATTGTTACGACAGCGGAGGTCATGTGACACTAGTAACACGTCATATTCTTGTAGGTTCGTGAAGCCTCGAGTGTTTACTAGATTTTCGGTATTCTTGTATATAAGACCGCCAAGAACTGACGGCAACAATCGGAATGTAATTGAATTGCAGACAGAGATACAGACGACAATTGAGCCAAGCGCGTGAATCATTCGTTCGTTGTGAAATATAGCATTTGTTTAAGTTATAGCGTGACTGTGGAAACTAAGTGTATTGCAAAGTTGTATTGAGAAAGAATAATCTAGTTTTATTTAAGAAAGGACTTGTATCGCTAAAGTTTCTTTGGAAAGAATTTTTACGGAAAATTAACTAACGACCAGAGACGTAACAATATATTCACGGATAAATTTTTGATAAAAATATTTAATTGTAAACAATCTGATTTTTTTATGTACAAAAGACTTGTAATGCTTACTGAAAGCTTGCCAAATTTCATGAAGATGCACAAAACATATTAAAAGTTTTAGTATGGAAACTAATGGTTACTTTGGGGTCATGAACTTGGTTGAATCAACAAAATCTGTAGTGAGAGAATTAGAGTATGATTAATCTCTGAATCTGTATTATTTTTTATAAATATATCATTATACATTGGCTGAATAACTATGGTAATTTTTAATGTAATCCAGACATTCAAACCTATGATATCACAAAATAAACAGTTGATCATTTCTGTAACCAGAGAATTCAAGAATCTTAGTTTTTCTTTGAGATTACAAGGGCTTAAATATCAAATACACACGAAATAAATACTGGTTAAAACTAATCAATCAATCATGACTGCTAATTCATATAATTTAGTATAAAATTATGTTAGAGGGAAAAGAAAAAATATGAAATTCCATTTAATAACTGCTTTACTTGTTCAAACAAGGAAAATCTTAAATTTTAAAATTGTTCATCTCTGAACCTGTAAATTGTATATGACATAAAAACATCAATAAATTAGTTTATGTTTACTACAAAGACTGGCTCTTTTATTTCAGAATGATGCAACCTTGTATTAGAAATTATATTGCAGTTTTCAACGTGAAATTTTTAATTCATCATGGTGTGTTAAGTACAGCATGTTAATTAGTCAACATCTTGTGAAATATAGGAATAGAAGAAACAAGAAAAAATATGTACATGTTTCTTAAACTTTTAAGTTTTACCTTCTGATGACAAGCAGAAGTGCACTTTTAGATTTCAGTAGGGGGAAGAAACTTTAATGAGGTTGGGTGTTTTGCAGATAAAAATCAGTATTGTGTGATTATTTCCTATATTTTTTTATAAATCGTGTTATAACAAATTACCAAAACAGGCAAGCTTGCTCTACTGTACGTTTAATGTTTTTTAATTTCTCATCTTTGAAAAGCAAGATTGCCTTAGATATGAATCTCCCTTAAAGTCAGGCCAATGTTGTAGTAATATTAATACATTCCACAGGATTTTATATTTTTGAATTTCATGCTCATTTTAGGGCAACAAGTATTTACATTGTAGGAACATTAGTTGATTTTTAAGAATTTACCTACATTCAGGCTTTCATACAGTAAATAATGGAGATATAAAATAAAGTGGATGATACCTGATGCTTATCTGTGGAAATAACAGATTAAAGAAAACAATTGGGTAATAACCTATTTGTGTAACACAAATGTCAGGAAATAGCTAATGTTTTACATGTTATTGTGTAAGTGTTGTTTTCAGTGATAAGACAGGACAGCTAAGTTTGAAGGTTTTTTTTTTTACATACTGTGGAAGACAGTGTTGAGGTAGTCTCCATTCACTTGAGCAAAATAATTTTTAAAGTATCAAATCAAACCTATTATATCACTGAAGCTTAGCAAGAGTAAAATAATTGGCTGTATTAATGCATGTTTAGTTTGTAAGAGTTTTAAATAAATGTTACTTACTTATGTAGGATGAAAAATCACTTCCTGAATGTCAATTTTTCCACCTACAGGCTAGGAAGTTACTAAATGAAAGTAACTGCACAAAGTACACATTTTAGGTATGTGTATTGTTCTTAATGTTAAATAGTGATACAAAACATATATGGCGGAGGGGGGAGCACTTCCATATGCCTCTTTTCAAATGGCACCCATGGTCACAAGTTAACCTGTTGAAATATTTCATTTTGTGCTTTGAACAGGTTAATCACCTTTTGAAATAGCATTTATTTTATGTGTGATGTATATATGTATTCCTAATAATCTTGTCTTGGAGATGTACTAAACTGTAGTGTTTTTAATTTTAAAATGTACATTTTTATGAATATGATATATAGTGTTAACAATGTTTTCTTACCATTGTCATCTTTACCATTACAGCAACGAAGAGAGTAAATAGTAAAAATTTAGTACCTAATTTCAAATGTTTTGACATTTAACTGTGTTATTGAACATATTAGTTTTTATTGAACTAATTTCTCTGATATGTACAGATATTGACATCTGACAGAAAAGCTAAATTGTCCACAAAAATGAAAGTTAAGCAAAGGAAAATGTTTGGACACAAGTAAACAAACTAATAAAATCAAGCTTAAAATTGAGAGAAATGAGAGACAACAGAGTTAAAATTGAGAAACAGAACCACAGGGGTAAATATTCTTTCAAAACATCCCAAATTTTTACTGTACCTTCAACCAGTGCTATAGTGCCATCACTTCAGTGAAAAAAAAAATTGATTTCCTTTTTTTTGCTTTTCTTTTTTCTCTTTTGTCCCAGTTTCCTTCTCAATTTTGACCTTTTCCATTATGCAAAATTCTTCCCTAGTTTTCAATATCTCAAAATTATTCCTATACCTTTTGAAAGAGTATTCAACTCTGAAGGAAATGTCTCACTTTTATACTCAGGCAAAGCCATAGTTAACTGTTGTAAGCCAACTTGAAGATAAATGCATACATACTATCTTGAGAATTACAACAGATTAGGTAACCTTTACATGTGTAAAAGGATTAGCACGTACTTATAATTTGTGACATTCACTCATTGTGGATGTGATTGATTACATGAAGAAACTATAAGAAAATATAGAAAAATTGTGTGGAGATAGCTGAATAAAGATATATACTAATCATAACACTTCTTGTAAAGAGGAAAATGTAGATATCTTGACTGTAGCTTCCATTTTAAATGGAGTTAAAGATTACAGGACCAGTTTAACCTGTAAGAATTTTCATCCATTGTACTTGTGAAATTACAATCATTGAAACTGTAAGTCTATAATTATTTAAAACAGATAGACTTACAGTTTCAATAGTTGTATCATTGTCAAGACTTGCTTATTCAAAATACTTATTTACTCAGACAGAAATCTAATTTATACAAGCAGATCTTGGTGAAATCATTATTATTGTAAACATTGAACATTTAGATATAAGAAAGTAAGATAAGATTGAAAACTATTCATTCATTGGTTTCATTGTGTTTTTACTTATGTAGAGCAATGGTATATATTAGAATGTAATTGTGCATTAGAAAATAACTTAGACACCACTGTACAAAAAAAGTTATGTACTAGATTTTTTGTAAATATCTTTTTTTTAAACTATAAAGAGGATTTTTTGCTTCAAGTTAGTACTATTCATGGCAGTTTGACAAAGTGTGATTCACTCAGAAAGTGTTTCTTCAATCTATGTGTAGGCTTGAAGGACTTATTATTGTATGTGCTTTACTTTTTATTTATAAACTGATAATGCTAGTTATTTGACCACTCACTACTTTGATTTTATTTTCCCACATTTTACTTTTTTTTTATTGCAAGAACTTTGTGTATTTGAGTATAGTTGATGATTTACTTCTGTAAATATATATATACTGTCAATGTTCCATTCAGGCAAGAAAGAGGAAATATTCTATAATTTATACATTTTTGTGTGTGTTTTCATTGCATGATTTAAAGCCATCAATTTTACATACAGATTTTGGCCATAGTTTTACTCTTGTGTGTTATAATAGGGTTTTATTACAAGATGAGCTTGTTTTCACTGTCAATTTTTTAAGGGATAATTCTTATCTGTTTTGTCATATGCTTAAAGTAATATATTTAATACACATAAGTATTTGCATCTTGTTGATGAAACAGTTATGTTTATGTATATTGTTTATTCACAGAAACTTGTCATCAGATTCCTCAGTCTTTGTAACTGACTATATATGGGATGAAGAAAATAAAGATATTCATAAATGTGTAGCATTGAAAGTGCATAAGTCAACAGTAATAACATACAACTGCCATGAAAACATAAAATTACCATTTGTCTGTGTCAGTCCAACATTTTGGAAAGTTGAAGAGTTATATGACAGTATGTAACTCTCTTTTTATTGTTATTATATTTTTAGTGATATAGTAGTTAAGAGTAAACTGACATTACAATGTATCTATTTTATTAAAAAGAGCAATGGTAACAAGTGTTGATAATCTGATTTGTGAGGATCAAGATTACAAATATTTTCCTTATGTATATCTCATACATAATTAGTGCTTGTGTATATGTATTTCCTAGGACATTTGCAAAGAAAGTTTATACTCTACTGTACATTTAAAGTCATATACAGAAAACTAACAGAATAAATGCACTACAAAGTTGACCTGGTAACTAGAGTATTCAGCTTGCAGCCTGCAGATTGTTGATTTGAATCACATCACCAGACATGCTCACCCTTTCAGCCATGTTAAAGAGCTACCCAAGAGTTGATGTTGGATGAGGTTGACTAGCTGCCATTCCTTTAGTCTATCACTTCTAAATTATGGATTGCTGCTTTCTACACATGCAGAATTTTTGTGAGCTATACACTGTTTACAGCACACTTGCATTCAACTGCTGGAGGCAAAACCTTACCCTATATGGCGAATCAGCAGTCAAATGGTTAAACAAACAAACACCTCAAAGTTTTCCTTCAGATATTTGTTTTATTTCTAATGATTTTATTAGCTGTTTTATTAAAGATGTGTACTATAAAAGTGAGGCACTGACTTTTATATAGTGCATACCTTTGATGAAGTGTAAAATGAGGCAGTGGTTAATTAAACAGTTTTTAGCACAAATAATCATTTTTCATGCATTATAGTTGCCGTGATCTAGCACTTCATGAACAAACAAGCACTAAATAATAGTATAAAGAAATCCACAGACCTCTATTTAGATATTACACCATAATTGTTATAAATGAATACAAATTAATAATCCAGTTAAAAAAATCGATATTTTCAAAGCATAAAAAGAATATATACATTTGACTTTATAGACATTTTGATGTGGTTTTGATTAATTAAATTATAATTGCCAGTAGCAGAAATATTACTAGTTTTAGTAAAATCAAGTCTGTGAGCATGTGATCAATCTTCTTTAACATTACATGTTGCTTCTTCTACTTTGTGATTTGTTCAAAATGTTACTAAATTTGCTAGTTAAAAATATCTAATTATATTCAATGTAATTATGGTAACTTTTTTACATTCCTTAATGAAGAATTTCTTACAAAAGTGATCTTCAAATACTAATTAATGTGGCTGTGATGTAAAATACTGTTGTAACAGTTTCTATTGTTAGTCTGTTTTTTTGGATTATTTTTTGTAAATATAAGAATGAAAATTCTAGTCAACATATTGATAATGAATGTATTTTATCTTATTAACTTACAAATCCACAAGTTATCTAAACTAATGTTTGCAGATATTCCTAAATACATAACAGTAACACAATAATTTATTTACTTGATACTTTCTCTCATGTGCACAATACTTTCTTATATCTCTGTTTCTTCATCAAAACATAAGCCCGGTATTCACTAAATTGAGTGACTGGCAGAAAGTAACAGACAAACTATATAAGTCGGTAATCAATTTTGTATATCCTAACTTGCTTTTTATATAGCTTAACTCATTTCATTCACTTTCAAGGAAGTTATAGTCATTAATCCATGCCTGTCATGTGACATGAAAACTCTCTCTCTAGATAATCAGTAATACAAATGTCTAAGTAACAAAACTTATCCTACAACACTGCCCCTTCATTGCTTTGTGAAGTACCTTGAAAAATCCTATTACATGCATGCACACAAACACAATGATATATTAAACATAAACTTTTAGAACTGACAAAAAGTAGTTCTTGACAAGTAAGGACATTAATACTAATAAATATAGACATGGCAATCATTAAATTATTAATCAAATATGTGAAACAAAGTGCAATCAGAACTTTTTTTAACCAAACAAAATTTATTTATTTACTTATATACTGGACAGTGTATGAACAGCCATTTTCTTTTTATTGTGTTCTTTTCCTTGGCTTACAGTGTAAAGATGGGATGACCATTGTTCTTTATCAAACACTTGGAGGTTCGTTTTTAGGTAGATGGTTGAGAGCTTCCACTGGTGGTACTCTGGAAGTGGTTTTGATAGAAACCTCACACTTTTCAACAGGTTTACTTGCTTTTCACAAATTCTTCTCTGAAACTAACCAGACTACCATTATTCTGATGGTTTGCCTTCAAAGATTACTTTGGTTGATGACCTTTGGCTTGAACTACCTATCTTTTTGGATTCTGTTCTGTTGCATTTTAGGTGAATGTCTTCATTATTTTGTACTTTCATTCCTGTTTTCACTGGCAGTTCATCCTCTGGTGATGTAATTGTTGTGGTATCCAAAGGGATTTTCTGACCTAAGACTGTGGAACTGTGTGAACCAAGTATGTAACCTCACATCCATATGTTGACACTAATTCTATTCCCAATATGCACTTTTCCTTGATGTCAACTACCCACACATCATGTTATGAGGAGAAACTTCTCACAATTAGAGGACTTCCTACTTTCTGTTATTTTGAATTCTACAACTACTTGCTGTTTGCATAAATTCATTCACTTGTTTCATGCATAGAAACAGTTTTCTTCTTTTTATTATTAGATACATTCAAACAATTGTAGATGTAACACCAATATCAATGAACATGTTTCAAAGCTATCCAACAGTGTATCTATTGAAGTTTGGACTGGTTTATCTAAATAATGAATTCCTTATTTAATTTTGTGCAAATGGAGTACTCTCACCTGAACTTTGCCTCTTAAGGCCAGTAAATTCCCATTTTCCATTCTCTAGTTAGCTCTTTGTTGTTCCTCTGATCCACACTTGTAGTTCCCTATTTCTGTCATTCATTGGGTGTAATTATTATTTATTGATGGAATTCTGTGTGAAGTTCTTGGCAATGTGCCCTTTGAAGTTGCATTTGAAACCATCTACTGTCCTGTTGGTTACTTTTTCCATTCTGACCAACCAGTTGTCTGATTAATCCTTTGAGTTTTTCAAGATTTCCATCAGAGGGAATTGATATTTCCATGCTATTTTGTTTTGCCATCTGATAAGTCCTGGATGATACTTTTAGTTGTTTATCAGCAACAATAGCTGTTTCATGTTCAGTCGTCAGCTTCATATCTTCTTCAAATATTAAGCTTAAAAACTGTTTCTTTTGAATGTGCAGTAATACAAATAGCTTGTTGTTCACTACTCCATCCATTTACTTTGAAATTTATTTGAAACTGTGCCTCCCAAGGTAAATTTCTATCATAATATATTGGTTCCTCAACTGGGTGATTTTTCTGAATTGGCCTAGTAAATTCCTTAAATTGATTAACTGGAGGTGTAGACAGTAGTATAGTAGTAACAGCTGTAGGCCACAAGGGTTTTTCTAGTCCACTGAGCATAGCTGATGGTGTTTGATTTTGAAATTATTTATCAGATATAGAAAGAACTCTTTCTAGCTTGATTCTTGCATTTGTCATTTCAGGCTCTAGATATCTTATCTTGGCATTGTTCTTTTCTTTTTCATTGATCTTGTAATAATCATTCTTTGCATATCTGATAGCTTCTTTAATCTTGTTATTTGTGCTACATTTTTATATTTTATATTTCACTGATCTTATAATCTTTCTGCGGGCCTGTTATGTTTTTTTTAACATTAATGTATACTTTCTCTAGCTTGTTTGATCATGTTTTTGATTTATTTGATTTTTGTTTGTAATTCTTATATATAAGTCTAATGTTTCATTCTCGTAATTTCTCCCTAATAACTTCCTGCCTTTTTTTCTAATATTTCCATCATTCTTTTTTATCTCATTCAGTTTTCTGTCTCTTCCTAATCTTCTTTCCACTGTTACATAATTTCTGATATGATATCTTACCTCCTCTCACAAGGAGTAGACCAGTTTGTCTGGTTTAGTTTCTGTTTTGTTAGGAAGAAGTAACATTTATATATAGCCATCTTCTAGCTGTAATTGTATCAGGTTAATAAAGCTACCTCAGGTCTGTGTGGAAATGCAGGAGTGGGAGATGGAAGGCTAGTGGTGAGCATTGAAAAATTGTGCCAGTAGCGGGCAGAACTAATTGAGAAAAGCTATTTTGTGAATGGGGGTATCTATCGGAAATACATTTTCAGTGTAGGAAAATGCTAACTTCTCTTAAATATTCAGTCTCATTTCTAGCATGACATCATTCTGAAGTCCAAGCTTGATTTTATTTTTACCTAAATAATCCAACTCCTTATACTGTGTTCTAATGGTTTTTATTGTTTGGAAGGTTATTGTAGATTATATGGTAAAAAGAAGGATTCCAGGCCTTTTAATCATAATAAAAGGGTTTTATTTCTGTGGCCACAAGTTAATGTAACTATTCTATGCTGATGGGCATAAGTTCACAGGAGATATTATTGGAACAATTTCACTTATTAGTTATCTTTCTTGTACTTATGGAATTTTTTTTTATCTTTTATCATGAAACTGAACTAAAAGACTAACTGGCTGACAGTAACAGACAAACCCATAAATAAACTGTCTAACTAAATAATCAATTATTTTTAGCCTTTCTCACTTTTATTGTAGATCAAATTATTCTACACTTTAAGAAAATTTTAATTATCAAGTCATGCCCATCACAAATGTGAAAATTTCCTCTAAACAAACAATTATATAAGCATCTAGATTACAAAACATAAACTAAAACAGTATTTAAGCTGGTGAAATAGTCTAGTTAAGAGAAAGTTATTAAGCATTTGAATCTTCATATAGACTTGACAGGTATTATGATTTTATACCAAAAGTAAAAACTTTAAGTAGCATAATTAAGTTTAAATGCAGGGGTATGAATGCTTAACTCATGGAATAATGATAAGCAAACATGTCAAGAATATGTATTAAGCATGACTAATGAAGACCCTCAAGGCACAAGACATCCAGTAAAAACCATTTGAAGTCAAAAATGATTCTCTTTATTGGCTGTTTAGTATGTCTTATGTATGTACTGGTCTAGAGTTATAGTTTATACTATGTTAGGGCTGAAGTGAAATTCGTTTTTGGTTGATAAGAATAGTGGGCAAAATTTAGATAAATGAATTCAAGGAAAATATTAAATTTTGCTATTTGACAATTACTTATTGTTTAATTTTGTTACCATATTATATACTTGTTCATTTATAAATGTGAACAAGAACTATACTTGGAAAGTACTCATTGAGCAGAGTTAATCTTTTAACTTCTATTGTATTATGCATTTTTTAAAATTAATATGAAGTTATCTTTAAACATAATTTACCATATTTAAAAATTTTCAATTCCAAAACACATGTTGTAGCTGAAACTGAAATTTGTGTTTTATTTACTCTCTTTGTTAATGAATATGTTCTTTATGAAAAACCTAGTGCATGGTCTCATTTATTATAACTGCCAGTTTGTCTAGTTTAGTTTCTGTTTTGTTAGGAAGAAGTAACATTTATATATAGCCATCTTCTAGCTGTAATTGTATCAGGTTAACAAAGCTACCTCTGGTCTTTTTTGTGTTGTTTTTTCCTTTACAGAATTAACCTCAATTAAGGTCTAGCTTTGAGTGTGAAAATGTGATACTTCTTGTTGTTGTTTTTTTCAGCTCCATTCTGCAGAAGTGGTGAAAAGTTTTCATACTTAGCAAATGGATGTTTGAAAATTGAAAGTGAAACTAGAAAAACCTACCATGATGCTATGGATAGCTGCATAAAACTTTATAAGGGGAATATAATTGAAAATGAGTTGTTTTCGGAGTTGGTTAACACCAGGATTGTCTTAGATGGTAAATTTAGTTATTCTTTATATTAAGGTTTAACTACCCCTATATTACATGTCAGTATTGTGTGTTAAATGTTTTGTTTTCCTTAAATGATTGTTCTGAGAACTTTATCATTGCTGTGTCTGTTGTATCCCACCTGGCCTAATGAGCCTTGATATTAGGTGAAATACCTCATAGGCACTAGATATAACAGTTGTAGTGTGTTTCATATATTATAATATATTCTCCATAGCTTTTGCATAAGGATTCTCTTGGAAAATTTGATCATTTTGGTCTAAAAATCTTCTGGTCAAAGCAATCTATTGTTGTAATGGTTTTTATTATTGGTCAGGTTCTTTTGGATTATTTGGCAAAAAAAGAATAATGCACAGTCCAGTCTGCTTAATGGTAATGAAAGTGTTTTATTTCTTGAACTTAATGTTTTACAGTTAGTTTAACTAAAGCTTGCTGATAAGCCTAAGCTCATAGTAGATTTTAATACAACAGGTTCTCATACTTGTTAATTTTCTCTTGCATTTGTGGTACTTTTTCATATCTTAAATACTTTGTTGAAAAAAAAACTTAGTATTCACAAAGCTGAACTAACTGACAAATGGTTTAATACTGACTCAGTATCTATCTGCACTGTAACAGACATGCAAATCAGTCATGATAATACCCTAATTCACTTTTTATATGGTTAAACCATTCTCTAAACATTAAGAACGGATCTAGTCATTAAGCCATGTGCTCTCAATTGATGTCAAACTTCCATCTGGTAAAAAAAATACAATACATGTGTCTAAATGAAAAAGAACTGAGCCTACCACATTACCTATACTATCTATATGAGTCAGAACTTAGAAATACCCCATTAAATTATGTACCTAATTTTATATACTGATCTAAATGGGAGAATTTTTAGTTTTATTTTTTTGTTTATCACTTGCTTAAAAATCTAATAATTGCTCAATTATTTATATAAGCATATATACATGTGTGTGCAATTACTTTTGTGTGTAAGGATGAGGTAAGTGGATCTTGTCCCAGTAAATAACAAATTATAATTCTGAAAAGATATCCTTACCTTTCTGCATACAGTAGCTACTCCTTGCACATCTGCCTTTAATATTTTACACATACTGCTAGCCTTGGGCTATCTCCCACTTGAGACGTGTTCTAACATGAACTGTGCTCATGTGGGATGTAATCATCATGCAACAGTAGCCGTCCATCATTAGGAGGGTGATACATTCTCCATACACGTAGTTCCCCATAAGCACTTTCATTCAAAATTAACATAATTCTTTTTCTTGGCACTGTCATGAACAGACATGTTTATTGAAGTTTAAACTTTGTTTAATATTGTGAGATTTGTGTTGCCTATAATCATATGTAAACTTTAGTTCATTTTATTTTATTTCAATCTATGTCACCTTTCAATTACTGCATACAAAAAAAAAAATTGATCTTGAGAATTTATTCAATAACAATGAATTCTCAAGTGACTACTTTCTCCTCCTGAGGTTTTGGTAATGTTGCTAACACTGACCCTACTTTTCCTGTGGCCACTGAAGGCTCATTGACTATGGAGGACATTATTGCCATTATTCAACATGTCATGGGTTTGTTAATCCCTTCTTTGTCTCATCTACCTGTCCCTACATCAGAAGTGTGTTACCCTCTTTCTGAACCAGAACACAAGGATTTTGGCAATTTTGACTGCCTTTTACAACCTCCCAGGTTTGCACTAGATTCCTCTTTACCTGTAGAGGACAATGTTCCTCCTCCATCTTTTTATGGATTTGATTTCTCAGGTTTGTTCTTTACTTTCTCTTTCACTTTTTTCTTTTGATTCTTTCTTTTCCTAACTAGATGACTCCGAGATTTTCCTTCTCCTCTCTCTGACATATGTGTAATGCTAATGTATTTCTGGATGAGATTCATTCACACTCTCAAAGTCCTCATCCTCCTTGGCTTCTTTGCCATAAGTTATGGCATTTTCCTTTTTCCATTATTGAATTCCATACCTCTTAGGTCCCTTTTACCTGACTCCTGTCTCCAATAATTCTCTCTTGTGATCAATTTTTTTCATTTTTCCCTTTTCTTACCCATCACTTTTGTTACCTATACTTTCTTCATCTCCTCTCTTAAGCCCTACACTGTGATTCTCTTAGTTTTTCTTGGAGTTTTACCATTGGTACTTTTCAATACCTTGACCAGGGTTTTGTCTTTTGCTTTGTCCCTACTTACTTGGTTCCTCTATTGTTGGAACCTTATAGGATCTGATGCTCTTCTCTTTGCTGTTTGTTTGGACAAGAGAGTCATGGAGAGGATCTTTTGCCCACTCCAGGGTTTTATTCTTGTCTTTTTATTGTCCCCTAAAAGACCTGGGACTGTATCTCATCATTGACCTTTCTTCTTTCAACCAATAACTAGTAGATTCTTAATTCAAAATGGAAGGTTTTTCTTTCTATTAGTCCTCTTCACCTGGATTATTGATGACCTAGGTCAATGTCTTGGATGCCATTTCTACATATTCCAGATTGATAGCAGTTTCTAAAAGTAACACACCCTAGACAGAAACAGGGCCAGTGCGATACAAGATTCTGGCTATTTGTGTATGCATTGTTTCCCTAAGTAAAAGGATTTAGCACATTTTAACAACCACTTGACATGTGGTTAACAATAATTTCATGACTACATGAAGAACACTGCACAAAAATTTAGAAAAATTGTGTAAGTATAACTGAATAAAAGATATATTCTAAACTAGTTATGGAAGGGTGAAAGTTGTTCAATGATTTATAACAGTGGAATAAAAGAGACAAGAAACAATGTTGGAGTCAAAATGAAAATATCAATAAAAATAAAGAAAAATACTACAATATGAATGGATCATCTAATAGTAGAAAAAAATAAAAATAAATGAGAAGATAATGGATGAAATTCAATTTAAATTAAAGCTTAAATAGTCAGTACAGGAATCAGATATGGCACAAAGACAGGACTTATACTACACATCTTGAATTTCTTAAGATTCAAGCTTACTTTTCTGTAAAACAGCCAAGAATGAATATACAAGGCAAATTCTCTCTGTAACTAACTAATGAGGAAAGGGACACCAAAACTTGTAAATATCCTTGCTGCATGTCAATAAAGACAATGCAACTATCCCATAAAATAACAGATAAATTTCTTGACTAGCCAAACCACAAAAAAGTAAAGCTTCAAACTGAATTCTTACACATGATCTCGCCCTGAGTCAGTGTTACAAAATCAGAATTTTGAAGGAATGGAATGTATACTATACGAGAGTAAGGTTTGTAGCATTTTCATACTAAAGCATCTTATATTTACCTTACATAAAAGTTTTCCTAAGTTTTAAATTTTGTAGTATTCTAATTTGGATCATATAAATTTAGTCAATATCTTGTGCTAATTGAAACCTGAATGTTATTTTCTGTATTAGAACTCAGGCAAGCAGGCTATTGTTTCATGAGATAGTTGTATTGTAGCCTACATTACTTTTTGTATGTGGGATTGCTTTGTGAATGTCAAATGTAATAGAGATGTCTTCAGATATTAGTAATCCAATTTTCGGATTGGTCATTTACATAAATAATTGGATAATGAGAACAATTTTGACATTTCCAAGCAGATTTGTTCTATCTTCAATGAGTCAGGACTTATTGTGAAGCACTTTTGTTTTCCTTTTTTCTGTTATTTATTGATTGTGTGTGTTTCTCATTTATATATTAATATATATATATTAAGTTCAACCACCATTCATCAGTTGCTTTTAAATACAACTATATATTTATAAGGATACAGTTCCTTTATGTTGGATACAATTTTTCTATATATCAAATTATTGTGTCCACCTAAAACAGCAACAGTTTCTGGCCCCTAAGCAAATAGCCAATCTTCTCTTTTGTGTTGTTTTTTCTTGTAAATAAAGTTTATTTACATTTCATCATTACTTAGCCTTTTAGATACTGCCTTTAACAAATCACTATACCTGTACTTCTAAGTACTAAATCTACAAACATCTAACTGTTGTGGTGATCAGGTAACTGTGTACTTGTTCATCCAGAACTTGGGATTAATACACATGTATGCACATAAACATGTTTTTATGGACGAGAAGTGGTCTCTTTGTGCTTGCTGAAACCACTCTGTCATTCAGAAGCTTTAATTATGTATTGAACATCCTATGATAGAAATCAAACTGTGGGATTTTAATGAATAAATTAGCTTAGAATTAATAGGTTATCTGTTACCTTAATATTTATTACTTAGTTCTGTTTTTCATCAAAAGCAATCCATCCATTTCGTAGCATGTAACTGGTAAACTTATGGGTTTGATGGATCTTCATAAATGCAAGACTTGATGATGAAATTGTTATATAAATTTATATCATTATGTTTGTGGTTTAATATGAAACTAAGCGTGAAAACAAAAGAGCAAATGACAAGAGATATACAAGTATTAATAGAGCAAAGTATTTTGAGTTATTTGGTGTCCAGCACCAACAGTTCTTTTTGCTTTTCATTATTATCATCATGCATCATGATATTGGTCTGTCTAACATTAGTATCAGATTCAATCAATTGAAAAAGTGGTATTGTTGTACATCTAGTTGTAAGTCCTTGAAACCTGGTTGTTGGTCATTAAAAAGGTCTTTGAACTTAAATGTTGCTGAATATTTTGTATTGGTAAGTGTACACACAAAAGCTGTTTTATTAATTAGGCTTATTTTAAGTCTATACTAGAACTATTTATACGAGTGAATATGGAATGTTAATCTCTGCAGCTGTGAATTACACATAATAATTGTGCAACAAAAGTTTATATGTCTTTGTTAGATGTCAGTGCATTTTGTGTAAAAATATATGTTTGTGGTTTATTAAAGATGATTATCTGTGCATGGGTTATGTTCTACCTAAGCTGTTCATATTGTGTGTCAAAACTTATACCACTCTATCAATTTTCAGGAGACTTTTGGGTGAAATCAACAGAAAATGTGAGAGGCCTTTGCAGTGCTTACGTGGGCAATAAAAAGGAAATGTTTGAAAATTGTGAACTAAAACATGGTTATATTTGTATCAGTAGTGCCTTAAAGATGGGTTAGTAGCTATGAATATATCTTAACTTACACTTGAAATGTATTATTTAGTTAAATATACCCTTTATGCCATTAGTCTTATATCAACTCATAAGCTTTATTCACATCATACATTATTTACACTTATATTTGTGACACCATTCTATAGGTTCAGCAGTAGACTTGTGAGCTAGATGTCAGAAATTGTGATTTGAATCGTGCAATGGGCACAGCATAGATATCCCATTGTGCAGCTTTGTGCTTAATAAAAAAACAGTCAAATTCTGTCTTTGGTTTTCAGTATATACTGTTTCCTGTTCTGACAGATTCATTCATTTATAGCTGTGCAGAGCTTTTATGATGGCTCTTGTGTAGCTTCATGAAATATCCAAGTGACATAGGAGATATGGAGATATATGGAGATATAAGTACTCACCTTGCTGTGGATAAGGTTTTCAGAACAAAGGGAAGTACTGCTGTACTATTTGTGACTTTGTAAATTCAGTGCTATCTTGTGACACTTAACAACAGTCTGAAAGCTTTAGCTTTTCATCCTTTTGCTATTATATTTTCATTTCATTGGTCTATGGAGGTGCTTCAGGGCATTCATGTTTCTAAGTTGCTTGCTTTATTTGTTTTTCAGAATGAATATGAATGAAAGTTTGTCGGTTTTCATTAGGGTTTGTATGGTTCATGGAAAACCTGAAAATCCCTTAAAAATTATAATGTAGTGAAGATTCTTGGAAAGCTAGAATGTTTCTATCAAAATTTGTTTATCCCAAACATTTTAAATGCCAACAAAGTAAAGCATTTTTACTTTGGCCAACTGTTTTAAGCCCCATTTCTCATGATCTGCCATCAACACATTTACTCACTAGCTTTCTGTGTGAGAGGTGAGTATCTATTGGAAATACATTTTCTGGTAAGGAAAATGTTAATGTTGATAATGCTAACATTTCATTCACAAAACCATGTTGAATAGCATTCTGTACAAGGGGGAAGCACACTTTGACCCTCATCACCCATGCTTATAGGGTTAAAATAACTAGATTGTTTGTAATGCCCCCCAGTGGCACAGTGGTATGTCTGCGGACTTACAACGATAGAATCCAGGTTTTTGATACCCATGGTGGGCAGAGCACAAATAGCCCTTTGTGTAGCTTTGTGCTTAATAATAAACAACAACAACAACATTGTTTGTAATACTTTCTTTTAATAATTATGAAGCACATAGTTTTGAGTGAATATTGTGATTCTTAAGAATCAGAATCAGGTTGTAACATAAATATGATCATGAAGTCCTGGAAAAAGTCTTGGAATTTTGTTCTTGGTGAAGTGTATGAACCCTGTTTTAGAAGTTAAATTTTGTGTAATTTGAAACATTAAAGTATGTTATCCTTCTTTAGTCAATTTTATAAAAATCGTTTAAAGAAAGTACCATAAAATGAATAGCATAATAAAAAGGTTTACACTTAATCAAACATTAACCAGGTTACACAAAACAAAGTATCTTTCCATCTGTTCTCTAATTAGCTTAAAGTTAATACATTCTTTACTTTTTTTGTCTCATACTCATCATTAGTATCGATCCAGTTTTCATCATTGTACGGTAAGATCAGTACTTTTTCCTGTAATTGTTTTCATTGCTCATAGTAACCATAGATAGTAAGTGGTGACTTTACCATTTTGTGCTTACAAAAAAATCTCTTCCTTATTTGTCCATTTTAACAAAAGAGGTAATTCAGATGTTTGACCAATTGTTTATTTAGAAAAGTAAACATTTTAATGCTATTTTTACCCTGCTGTTTATCTCAAGGAAATGAAATCATTTTTAGAATAATATATCTCAGATCTATCTTTTGTCAATACTATTGAAAATTAATAAATACAAATTCTAACCAGTTTGTACTAGCTACAGTTAAATGCATTTTCAATTTTGTTGCCAGTTCCTACCAACTGAAATAGGTATAGCTTTTTCCTGCTGTTCTCATTAACCAGAATTAAATATTACATTATCTTTTTGTATTTGTCTGATCTAAAGCAAACAGCCCCCATTGGCACAACGATATGTCTGTGGACTTACAATGCTAAAAACCGGGTTTCGATACCTGTGGTGGGCAGATCACAGATAGCCCATTGTGTAGCTTTGTGCTTAAATTCAAACAAGCAAACTAAAGTAAACAAATTCGGCTGTCAAGTGATTGACAGTGTTACATGATTTATCTAATTTGTTTCAATCTAACTAATTGATGGCTACTTTATGGGTTCATTGAAATCCCTGCAAATATTATTTTAATTAAAAAAGATCAGATTGATAATAAAGATTCTGGTTAAACTAGATAATATGAAAACTCCACAGCATTATGTTCCCCTTCAATACTCCAAGCTTGCTATGACAACAGATGTTTATATTGTAGTTACATACTGATGACTTGGTTACTGATTTTACTCTAATACATTGAGGAGATGTATTTGAAAATGATATTTATAAAGAAAAATTCTGATGCATCAGGCAACAGTGTTCTTTAACCCTCATGAGCACACCTGGGGTCCACATAGACCTCAATGACTTTTTGGATTGTATAAATCATTACATAATCATTACAAATTTATATCAATTCATGTAATAGTCAAGCAGAAACCCTGGACCAATATGACACTATTGTGTTCGAAACAGGCAGGTGAAGTACAAACTATAATCTGATATTTATCTGGGGTCCAAGTGGATCCCATACTATCACTGACCATCACTATACATGCAATTTGCCCTATAGCATACAAAACAAAGCATGTATGTGCAACTCATTCCTCAACAAGTGTTCTCTGTGATGAATGCTTTATTCTTAAGAAACCTTGTTTTATAATTGTTGTAAATAACCTGCTTATTGGATTTTCATTCCATAACCTACTATAAGGATACATTTGTGTTGGGGCCTTGTTGAACCCAAGGTGACCCACAATGTACCTTTCAATTTTCTTTGAGTTGAATTTTGTAGTATTGTGGTAATCTCATCATATATTGGTGGATAATCACTTGAATATAGGAGTATAATATAACTTCAGCATTTTTTTGACACACTGCTTGTGTAAGGAATGGTTTAACACTTTTATTTGTATAGTTGTTTGTATTTATTTGTATACTGATGAAAAATGTAATTTTGTAATTTCCTGATTTGTCAACATATTTCCTCTAGAATACATATATCTTTATATTGTTCAAATTGCATGCTAATGCTAATAAAAGTTTTAATGGAATTGGTTATTTGGAATTTCAATCCAGAGCTTACTATAATGCTAATTTTGTGCTGGGGTCCAGTTGGACCTGAGGTGTTCCACAACGTATCTTTTCAAAGATGTGCTGATGAGGGTTAAAACAAAGTTAAGTAAACATTGCAATTCAATTCAATGAATTACTTTTTGGGAAATAAAAAGTAAAATATTTTATCATCTCTTAAGAATATTCTAACTTTTAAAATAAATGTTTGAACCTATTGCATTGAAATAGTGATGGAAATAGTATGTTTTAAACTATTTTCTTTAGATATGAAA
The DNA here is from genome assembly GCF_000517525.1 of Limulus polyphemus. NCBI lineage: Eukaryota > Metazoa > Arthropoda > Merostomata > Xiphosura > Limulidae > Limulus > Limulus polyphemus. The sequence continues at coordinate 3,059,278 of NW_013665611.1, forward strand.
GTTTTTATTCAGCCAAATTCTAAAACTCATCTTCTGGAAATGCCTTCTTTTTTTAAAAATGAAATTTCCAACAAACATTTGACCTGTGAGATGACACCAAAATATAATAATGTGAGTTATATGTGGGTGAAAAATGGAATTTACCTCTCGTCCAGTAAGCAATCTATTTTTCCAACTAATATTATCGACTATACTAAATGGTTTGGTACTACAAATACGAAGCAAGGAGAATATGAATGCGGGGTGTGGTTTCCTGGTTGCCTTAAGCCAGTCATGTCATCACCTGTTTCTGTGTATTTTTCAGGTAAGATTTTTTTAAGTCATTTTATTTCTTTATATAAGTTAATTCAAGGTAGTTAAGTAATTTAGGTAGAGGCATTACAAATGTATAAAGAGGTCACTTTAACCCTTTTGCTGCATAGTTTGGGTACATTAGAATAAACATTTATACCCACTGACTGCAAAACTCGGATATAGCTCTGTGTGAAACCTGGGTGTTTATATGCCTCATTACAAAATTGCCAACTTTGCAGGAACACATGTAGAATCTATATAAAGACAGCTTCTTTATATTTTGGATATTGTTATCTAAGTAATTTATTTTATATTTTGTATTGATTTTGGCCTCTTATTGACTTAGTTTTGCCTATATTTATGCCATTTACTAGAGAACACTTTTCTTCTAAGTTTTCTCAATTTTTTGTTCAAATTATTATTTTTCACTATCCAGTAGGGTTTTCAAGGAATGCTACTGCCAGATATAGAAAATACAGCTTCTTTCAATATTGAAAAAGTAATACAAAGGATCAAATTCATAGTTTTATTTTTGGGTGGATAATTGATACTTTTTTTTGGGAATCAGCCTGAAAATTGATTGTGAAGTGAAAGGGTTAATCAAGTCTTTAAAACAAATTTTGGAAATGACAGTATAAAAGTGTTAATAAATCAGTGTTTCAGAGTAAAATTTTCAAATTATATGAAGAATAAGCTGATACTCATATGAAAGGCATAATTCAAGCTTGTATTAAAATTTTTTATATGCAATCAGTTTTTTTTCAGCATTGTAGCAATATCAAAATAAAAATTCAAAGGGTAAAAAATAATTATTATTATTACCATTGATGTTGCTTCTTAATGAACACTTTATTACTAATAGGTTTGGAAATTTCCACAAATGAAGGGAAAATCAAATCAGATTGTGTTTGTTTTTCAAACAGCAGATTATGTAGATGAGAGAGTAGCCTATTAAAAATTAAAATAGTTTTTAATAAGCATGGTTAAAAATTTTGTAACAACATCAGCAAACAGTTAGGAAAAGTTAGTGCAAAACTCTGAATGACTTACATTGGTTTGAAATAAAATCATTTTTAAAAATATAGTTTGAAAATATATATATAAAAAACCTATTAACAAACTTATAATCTTGTGAAATATATTTAAGTGTTAAATGTAAAAAATATTTATTAGGGTAATAAGTGCTAGGGGAAAGCATGTATAAGTTTGTTAATGTAGTAATTTGATTCTTGAGAAGTAAAATCATCACATGTCTGCAACTCTTGAAAAGTGGCTGAAAATATAATGTAAGCATTTTTGCACACACAAAGAGTTTTGTAGGAGTGAATAACTTTTTTCTTTGTTTTGTGAACTTATTCTGCAAAATTCTTAGTAGAAACCTGATTTAATCTTTTTTGTGACTGTCAGACATGTTGTAACCTTTAATCACCCATGGCATTTGATGTCAAAGCAAAAATGTTTTGAGAAAGTGTTCTTTGCTATTTTTATGGATAATTTTTATTCTTAAAAAAAATATTATATTTCAGATTTAATTTCATTAATGATGAAGATTCAAGGCACAACTTTTTCTTTGCATTTTGGTTCCAAATATTTTCCCAGGAATCTGAGAGACTTTTTTAAAACTACAATGGAGTTACTGATTGAAGGACTGAAAGATTATCTACCAAATCCAACTTGGGATTTTGTGAATTTCAAGTATGTTTTTTTACTCTTTAACTTGATTATTCTGAAGAAACTTTATCGTGTATTAGACCCAAGGTTATTTTATTTGAATGCAATATATATACATATAGAAAATTGTATTAAAATCTTAATTTTTTATGGGATCTATACTATTAAGTGATTTGTATTGTCTATAACAAAAATTTTCAAACATCTGATCACCACTAAACTTTCAATAGCTCTCTTATACACCCTAGAGAGATTTGAAGACCTCTTACTTATTTAATTTATTTTCCCATACTTTTGATAATTCAGTTTTCCCATTTCTGCTACCTTAGTACTTGTCAATTTTCCAAACTCTGCTATCATGAAAGTTTCATGCAGGGACTGTTTGGTATGGCCCAGATATGTAGAATATTTAGAAATACAAGTTAGATAATATATTGAAAATAGTTTCACTAATATGAAGAAGCTGGACTGCAGTAGTTAGTTTCTAGAAAGTTTTATTCCAGTAGTCAGTACACCTGTATTACAAATGCAAGACATTTCACTAAACTGGATTTAGGATGTTTCAAGTCAGAACTTAAAAAAAATTAAAATATATTGTAAATTTCAAGTATTTAGTATAGGAGAGTAAATTATGTGATTTTTGCATACTATAGCAGCATGAAAGTTTATGTTAATACATAGATAGTAGTTCCTCAAAAGCTCAGCAGTAAGTCTGACGTTTTATAATGCCAAAATTGGATTTTGATACCTATGGTTGGCACAGTACAAATAGTCTATTGTGTAGCTTTGTACTTAAGAACAAACAAACAAAAATTCCACAGTAACCCTGGTACATTTGATATAAATTTACAACTAACATTAAAGACAATTGAAATTTAATAACAAAATTTTAGTCATATTGCAATTGTAGTATAAGCTTGTATGTGTAATGATATGTGTATTGTTTAGATTTATATAAATTAACAAATGATCACCAAACCTCATGAGTACTGAGGGTGCCCTTTGTTTTTAGTTAAGTCTTTTTAGCAGTTTTTCAGTTACATATCATTGTAATTCCAAGGCAATAAATACCTGCACACAGAAAGCTATCTTCCCTGTGCCTTAGACATTTGCATGCCACTAGCCTTTAGAGAACTTATGAGATCTTGTGATTTGTGCTACTCCATAATGACATTATTATGCAGCAAAAGCCTTCCACCAATAGGAGGGTGACACAGCCATCCTGCACACTAGTTCCCTCTATACATTTGCACTTATGATTTACATTTTATTCCTCAGCACTGAACATATCAGACATATTTTTCTTTGTCAATTTCATGAGATTTACGAAGTTGAGGGAACTTAATTTCCTTCTATTTTTCTTCAAACTACGAACACTTGTTCATGTACTGTCTTCTACTACTTGTGTGAGTGACTAATTTCCTCACACATATTGTGTACTGTTGATGGCTTATGGAGGCACATTCCCTGTGGTGGCCATTGGGGACAGGATAGTGGGTTCCATTATGATACCAGGTACTTCAGCTCCAGTCCCTTCATCAGGCATTCCTTCCCCTTGTTTGTGGGATGGATGAGGATGAATTTGAATGTTCCTTCAC
>NW_013665611.1:3063834-3089259 GCF_000517525.1 Limulus polyphemus
AACTTGTGTCGCTTAAATTTCGTCGGAAGTTACGGAAAGTTAATTAACAAACGGAGACGTAACACTATATTATTTACCATTTTGGTGTACTTTGGTGACAGATTTTCTTGTAGGCAGATTTTGTTAAACAAGACTGATGTCTGTAGGTTTACTTTCTTCTTAGAATTCTTCTCAAGAAGTCGATAAGCTGTCTTAACGTTGTTAGAACAACGGGTAAAAGTTGTAGCTAGTGATGAGTTGGCCAACGCGTTTCGAATGCATTCTGCATCCATTATCAAGGCTGAATGTTGTGTGAATTGTGATTACTGTTGGTGGATATTTATAGGTATGGGTAAGCAGGTGGTGGTATCTGTCATTAAGATTCGTGCCTGTCCCAATCTCTGTATATGGAGTTTTGTGTTTGGTAACCATGGCTCCATGGGGATGGCTTATCTCCAGCGAGATGCCTCACAGGATTCTTTGACCTCAATGGTTCTCCTGTCCCTTCTTTTATATATATATATATATATGTATGTTCTTTTTGGGAAGCATCCCAGATCATATATTTTACATCAGGCATATGGACCCACAATGAGTCCTCTCTCCATATCCATGTACTTGAACTACTGGTACACTGTTGGGCATGTTATTTTCAGATATGATACATATCTCATCTTACACAATAGATTTTTCTCATTATTACACTGCCCTCTAACAAATTAAAAAGAAATTTTCACGCTTGATTTACTAGCCTTTATACCCCATGAATTTGAGATGCTCATTTAGCATGCATATAGCATGCGACAACCCTCCACCAATAGGAGCACAACACACTCTCCTAGAACAGATAGCTTTCTCTGTAGTACTTTACGTGACCCTCACTTCCTTGAATGGCACAATCCAAGTCAGGTGTGTTTCTTGCTTGCTTTCAGTTTTCAATAATTTTTTTTTTCTGATATTTTGGAATTTGTTCATATTTTTCTTTTTTTTAATAAGGTTACTTTGGTAATTCTTGCATTCTATTGTTTTCCCGACTTTTATTACCATTTTCACACAAATTATTGCAAATTATGAATTTGTAATTTCTGCCTTCCACTCGTCTTTCTCTGGGTTTCCTTTTCCTCCAGTAATAAATCATTTTCTTCCTTTATTAGTATGGTCTGCCACATTCTTTGTTTGGTCTCCTTCTCTTTAGAGGTTGTTTCTTGCAAACGATCTGCATTTCATCCCATAAAATTCGTTACCTCCCTCATTCTGTCACCGCTCGTTTCCTACTGCCACTGGACAAGACCAATCCTACTAGCATATGAACATCATCACATAATTTCATCACTAACTCTCTTTACCATCTGGCTATCTTGTCTAATGTGGGTCACTGCCTGTGTCCGTTCACAGTCCTACAATATACTCACCGTCTTCACACAACTGAGTTCATACCCTATTGGTTTATAGCACTTGCTTCCAGAATCCTGCCAGGTGGCTGGTGGTGCCTTCCCAAAATTCTGCATCAAGCCAGGCTAATGGAAAGGGCTCATACCATCTGCCCTTGCTCCATATATGCCAACTATCTTGCAAAACACCTCATCAAAACTTGAGGTATATTCTGATATCTGTCTAATGTCTGATCAAAACCGTACCTATTCCTTGGACTGTCATGGACAAAACCAACACCAGGAAGTGCTCTTCCTGCTTTCCTAGCTTGGCTTTTAAAACAGGTTTAAGCAGTCACCTGTTGCACTGTCCCCAGTAAAATACCTTACTGGCTGGCATCCAATGCATTTTCTCTGGGTCTCCACACCATGAATTTTTCCTCTCTTTTTATTCAAGTGCAACAGGGGGGACCCTCACCACTTATCAATTCCTAGCCACTGGGGTGGTGGACCATGAAGAACTCTCACTGATTGGGACTTACGTACCAGGGGCTGAACAACTGGTGTAAATAATTGGAAACTGGGGCAGTAGTGACACTATCAGTGTATCGCAGGTCACCCTCTTACAATTATACAATTACGTAGGACCAGCCAACATCAGTCCTCAAACATGTGGTTGGTAGAGTTCCTCTTCCTACCATGGACCAGAAGAAAAATACTGACACTGCCTGGTTTTGGACCACAGTTGATCCACCACATTTGCATTCTCGCCTGGATGGCCTGGTATTGATTGTGTACTGGTTCTGTACATATGTTTTTCCTTTCTGCTTCCTGATCATAAGGTGAAAATGGTTGGGAACTCTCCTTCTACCATGGCCTGGAAGACACATAACCACTTCTGCCTTGTTTTGGACTAGAGTGAACCCACTGAATACCTGCAATCATCCCCTCTTCATTTGAGATGAGATAAGCACTTCCTAATAAATCGTGACCACTTTGTGCAGCAGATGACTGTTCTGTGGAATCAATGCACATACTATAATTATACAATCTATGGCATGTATTCTATGCACTCCTCCCACAACTGCTGTTGGTCCAAGAATCTGACAGTAGAGTGATAACAATATGCACTAATAATTCTGGTCCCCTTCTCCCACAGCTGGTGTCTGGCTAAGAAGTATGACAGTAGAATTGAGGTGAGCATTCAGTATAGTCTGAATGTGCTCCAACCACACTACACATATTGGCTCTCTGACCTGTTGTGTGCAAGTACTCTGATGGCCATGATCTTATTCCACCCATACATGTGACACAATAGGCTTATATGCCTCTTTGTCTATTCCAATCTGGTCAAAGAGTGTACCCTAAAAGAGATGAGATGTGTGCCCCTATGGAGCTCCTGACATTGGGTGTCACACTCCATTGGTTTCGTTTGGGTGCTTTCTAGAGGGAATTCACCTAGGTAATAACTTTTGCACTGGTCCCTCCACCATATCAATATAGAATTCTAGCTTTTTATGTGTAAAAGTGTGTATCACCTCAAAAATTATCATTTTGCTTACCTGAAAATGTATTTCTGATAGATACCTCTTGATACACTTCCCAACCGTCCTTCCCACTTTCAATGCACCTTTGTATTTCTTGCTTTATCATAGAATGAAGGTCATGAGTGCAAAAGCATAGAGGGAGCTAGTATGCAAGGAGGTTGTGTTGCCTTCCTATTGGTTGAGGGCTTTTGCTGCATAATAACAGTGAGTTTGGATGGGAGTTGCCTAAAGGCTAGTGGCATGCAAATCTTTAAGGCAGACGCAGGGAGAAGATAGCTTTCTGTGTGAAGAGTTATCTCTCAGGAATTTGGAATACATTTTCAGGTCGGGAAAGTGTTAATGTTTTAACAAAGTCTTGATTACACTAGTTCATGATATTAGAAAAACACATAGGTTAAGAAATCAATTTAACACAGAAGTACAATACCTTATAATTCAAGCACTTTTGAAGGGTGGACCTTTCTTCTTCAGTCCACCTTTCAAAAGTGCTCGGGTTATAGGGTATTGTATTTTTGATTACACAAGTATAAGCCTTACAATGAATGTCCTTAAATTATTACTTGTTGTCAGAAGTGGGATATTACATACAAAATGTAACAAGAAAGCCAACATGCAGGAACATTTACAACAAAGTTTCCAGTCCAAGACAAGTAAATATTAACTAGTAATCTTAAAACAAAATGATAGGAATAAAAAAAACACATCTAGTTTGAGAGAACAAGACAGTAAGTACAAAACTGCTGTATTTATAACCTGTGTTGATAATGATACACTAAACATCTATGACGGAATTCTATTTGAAGACAAGACTGTCAAAAAGAACAAAAAAAAGGACCTAGAAATGTAATTACCTGTGCATTAGCAAAACAAATGGGATATATGAAGGATATAATTTCAACAAAAGACAACAAGAAGCAGATGAGTCAATGAACTCCAAAAATTAGCAAAAGAATGTAATTGTGAAGATGAAAAATGAAGAATGATCAGAGACAGAATAGTCGAAGAAATTCATGATGACAATACTAGAACAAAATTTTATCAGGCAGCAAAATTAACAATGCATTGAATGATATGGAACACAAAAATAATCAACACTTCAAGCATAAAGATTGTCAGAAAAAGAAAAATTGTCTGTACATTTTGGCTAACATCAAATGGGAACAACACACATTCATAGTAAGGAAGAACAGTCTCAGGGGAAAGAAAAAGATAAAATGGAGTGCAGAGGTAAAAATGCATGTGCATAAAGTATGGAAGAATATGTGTGCATAGGTGTTGTAGAGACAAGCAGAGGAGGATGACAACAGCACACAATCTACATAAAGATAACTGACGACTTGGAAGCCTACCTATTTTTGGTTGGATCCATAGAGAAAAGGAAACTAACTGATATTCAAAGTAATCAGTTTTATAAATTTTAAAATTTGTGGTGTAAACATCAAATCGAAAATTGATGTGTGGGTACAAGTTAATGTGATAACCATAAAAATCTTGAAAAAGATGTGTAAAAAGGACATAAATAATTCTGCAGAAAACAAAAGTCAAATTCATCAGTTATTCAGTTTATCAAGTACTAAGTAAATCACATAGATCATAAACTGAACTTCTGTATGGTTGAAACTGATCAAGCATCATTTCTTGGTTTACACTGAAACAACTCAAGACTTGTAACTGATACAAACAGTAAATCTATAAGAAGTCCTAAAATAAACATTTACAACTTTTAGTGGATTAGAATGCCTTGAAGAGCCATATAACATCTAGTTGACCCAAAAATAATTCCAATCATTGATTCATGGCAGAAAATTCCTGTCACACTTATAGAAAAACTGAATAAAATGGAATTAAAAGGAATAATAAAAAATAGACATTCCAACATATTCAATGAGTTACATGGCCATTGTTGAAAAAATCCAAGTCCAATGATATTAGAATTTCTTTAAACTCAATAACTCTAAACAAAGCCATAAAAAGAGAAAATTACAAACTATCCACCATTGAAGAGATTACCACAGAGATTTAGGTGCCACATTCTTCAGAAAATTGGATGCAAATCATGGATACTGGCAAATTACATTTGACAAAGAAAGTCAGTTACTACACCATTTGGAAGGTAATGTTTTCTCCATGTGTCATTTGGAACCTATTCAGCACAGTAAGTTTCCATAAGAGACTGTCACAAGGTTTTATGATCTTGGAAGTATTGTTATTCCCATTGATCACATACTGAAGAAAGAAGTGGCATTCAAGTGGGGAAAAGAAGATGAAGAAGCTTTTGAAGGAATAAAGTACTAACTGAAGAACCTTGTTTTTCTATGTTTTCTAAATCATTGTAATTTTATTGATATTGGGGAAATATTATAGAAGAATATCATTATCCTGTTTTATTTTTGTTGCTATTCTTCATTTATATTATACTTATATTAAGTGTACTACTAATAATAATAACCATTTTATTTTTGTAATTTAGTTAAATCATCATTTACTGCTAGTGACTTATAAACATCTTCACAACTTTCATTACCAATAAACACGTTGAATATTGTAACATCCATTCAGAAGTTACTATTATGCTTTCAGTGATTAATCTTTCAATCTTTTGATAGAGCCTGTAACTTATGATTGATAATTTTATGTCATCATAACTAGTTTTGCATTATAGTTTTCTATGCTGCTAACAGTGGATATCATTATTAACTGTCTTCCTTACTTGAAAAAGTTTCCCATAATAGTTTATTTTCTTGTTATTTTTACCTAATTATGCTCACTATTAATTTTTTAGGTCAGAAAATAATATATAGTAATTTGTATTTATAAGTAAAACTATTTGTAATTGTATCTTACATTATGGTTTTCTATTTACTGTTATGTTTTAAATTCATATTTCCAATTCTGTGTTTAACATACACCTGAAGCTTTTGACATCCAAAATTCAAACTTTAAAAGTCAGAAAATGTTTTGTAATTATATTATTTTGCAGTAGATTTATGATTAAAGTAAGTTTAATGTTGATATTTTAAAGCTTATCATGAAATCCCTTTCTATACAAAATGTACTTTAGTCAGTCTAACTCAGGCTTTTACTAGTCTGAGTGAAAAGTGATTTTCATGTTAAGAATGAAAATACTTTTTTGATCTTACAGTTTTTCAGATTTGATTTGCCTAACTTCTAGAACCTCCTAAATGAATATCAAAAGTTTCTTTTCCCTAAACTTTATATTCAGAAATGTTACTCATCTCTCTTCAACCTGTTACCTCATGCTCATTGCCGTGTAATTTCCTGCACATGCCACAAGCCTTGAACAAAACTACTACTCCTACACATGTCCGTGTGTATTGCATCAGCCTATGAAGTAATTAGCCTTCCACCAATAGGAGGGCAACACATCCTCTATGAACAGTAATCCCCATGAGAACTAGCATGTCAACACAGGCTCATTCTTTCCTTGACACTGCTAGCGTTCAGACATATTTTTTCTTGTGCTTCTTTTTAGCTTTGCAAGATTTGCATGACAATTTGGTCTTTTACTTTGAGATTTTTTTCTTTGTCTCATTCAGTTTGTTTTAGAGTCCTTTTTATGTTGGACTTAATGTACTCTCGTTTATTTATACATCTTATATACATAAAAAAAAGACAATCAATGTTGATTCATGAGTTGTTTTAGATAATGAATTCTTTGAACCATATTTCTGCTACCTTCCAAGGCCCTGATACTAAACTCCATGATTGTCTTCATGCTGTTTAATGGTAACTGGAGGCATTCTGTCTGTCAAAAATGTTACTGCCATTGTACATACATCAGGGAGTTAGTACTTTTCTGCCTCATTCATCTTTCCTCCAAGATCTTTGTTATTCTGTTTCTGTTAAGCCTACCTCATCTAATGATGACTTCAAACAGCTTTTCACTTTGCTTGCTTTTGCTTCTGTTTTTTTTTTCTGATGAGGAACAGGTACCTCTCCATCCTTTGCAACTCTGATTTCTGAGGTATATGGCATTCTTTCACTTTCTTCAGTAATTTTTGATGATTGCACTACTTCGTGAGCATTTGAATTTCTTCTCTTAACCCTCTTCTCAGACATTTGTATTCATGTTGATGCTTTTCTGTTCCAGCAATACACAGATCCATGTCTGTCTTAACCTTATCACCTTCATGATTTTTTTCTATGGTCTATGGTCATGATACTCTGTTTATCTTGAACCTCAGTCACTAGAATCTCACTTTCCCATTTGGGGTGCTCCCCCTCGCTCCCACTTTGTTTCTTACTTATCTGCAGTTTACTCACATTTGTTTTACCATCGTGCAGCATCTTTGCTATTTGTCTAAACTTTACATTCTTTAGGAAACTCTTCATTGCAACCCCAACAGTTTTGATGGAGATACTCATTCCTACTTGTTTGACCACCTTGGGTTTGATATTTTCTACTGCTGTGGCTTTCTTGATGTGGTTTCTTTGTTTTTGGTATTTACTTAGTCAGGATTCCTTACTTTCAGGTATGTACCTCCCTCCTTCTTATCTCTGAAACCTCTGTCTTTTTCATTTCTTTTATAACAACTTCTTTTGAGGTGTTCCCAATTCTTTGGAATCTAGGGCTGAAGCTGCTTGCCAGTGGTCTTCCCTGTTTTCCCTTGTTTTATGATTTACTTGATTGTGGGTGTCATAACATGTTCCCCCATCCTCTGTCCTGGAGATTTTCCCTTTTCTGTTCCTCATGTTATTGCCCCTTCTCACCATTCCCCTTTGCAGAGCTGGCTGTTGCAGTTCACAAAGATGACTAGTCTTGTGTGTTGCCTCTCACTTCCATTCCTGTGGACTTCCTTTGCCAATGATGTTTGGGTCATGCAGGTGCTTTCTTGTGGGTTGTTTCTGGGTTTTTGCATCTCCCCTCTCTCCTTGTCCAGATGTTTTTTCAACCTCCCCCAACCCCATGTGTCTGCAGCATCTCCACTAGCCTGTATCCTCTCTATTGGCTATGGAAGCTGTAGAGTGGGTTTTATTCCTGTTTTTTTTAATTCTCAAGAAGAATGGGGATTAGCACCTTATCATTAATTTATTAACCTTGAACCTCTGTTTCAACGTTTCTTGGTTTAAGATGGATGGTTTTCTCAGTCTGAGATGGCCAATCTCTCATATATTGTGGATGACCAAAGTTTATATTTCCAGTGCATTTCTTCACAACCTGATTTGTCTGTTGGCATGCCATTTCCTCTGGTTTGTTCACAGTAGTCAGGTTTTTCAGTTCTGGCCCTTTATGTTTTCAATTTGGTTATGCGAGCATTAACTCAGTAAATGCATTATTTGGGTATTCACATTCATTCTTATATGGATGATTGGCTCTTTCAGGAAACATTTCATCTGTATTGACTGGTCAAGTGCTCCAAGTCTGACTTGACCCATACTCAATATCTAGTCCACCCGGATATCTTTCTCAGTTCATATGCAGGGCAGGTCAAGCCATCAGCTTTGTATCTTCACATCATAAAAATTCTGGTTTCGAAGACTCTTTGGTCTTCTACTTTAACTGTACAAGGGGTTCTCTTGCTTTGATGAACTCTGGCTTCCCTTGATTCCCCTATTTTTCTTGGGCATACCTGTAAGCATCCTCTTCAGTGGACTTTGGGTGATAAATGGAACATGCACTGGGATTCCTTGTAAGCTCACATGACTTTCCCTTCATTTCTACATCCTTCTACGTTGTGGTGGCTTGATCACTCCAATAAAACTCTAGTTATTTCCCTTACCCCATTTTCGAGCTGATCTGAATTTTTACACAAATGTCTCTCTTTCCAGGTAGAGAGGTGGTTCTGGACACTTCTCCTGTCTCTTGAGTTTGATCTTCAGAGAACTGTATCCTTCATATCCTGGCAGTGTTGGTTGTTTATCAGCTTGCCAGTGTCTTCATTTTCATTTCATGTGTCTTATGGTGATGGTTTATTCAGAAAATGTCATGGTTGTATCACATAATCTGTCAGGGTGGCATTTGTTCTCAGGATCTCTGCTTTTTTCAAGGGGTTTTGAACTGGTAGTGGATTGCTTGTCTCTTTTGGACAGAATCCTTCCAATGGAGTGGTCTCTCCATCCTTTTGTATTTCAATGGACTTGTTCCCACTTTGGAAGTACTCTGATTAATGCCTTTGTGACTCCCCTGGATATCAAACTTCCTCTGTTTGTTCTCCAATCCTAGACTGTACAGCACTGGCTGTAGATGTTCTGAGTTAGAATTAGTCCAACCTTTTTCTTTATCTGTCCTCCTTGCCTTCTTTCCTGTGTCTTGTTTCTTATTTATAAGACTACTTTTATTTTGTTATGGTTTTGTTTATCATTCACTTATTATTCCTTCTTTCTTTTAGTTCAGCTATTAATTTTGTTATATTAAAACACTAACTCACCTTCTAGGTAGAGTACGTTGAATTTGAGCGTTTGTATTACAAAACCGACACAAGCTCCTCTAGTGGTGACATACAGATATTAATGTTGTGAAAGGTTATGGAAATTAGTTAGTCACATGAGATGTAACCTCATAGTCTAACCACTAAATAAAATGCTTGCTTAATTTTAAATGAGATAGTTCATGAGATATACTTAGAGTGAATTATTGCTGATTGTTACTCAATACTGTTATTGATTTTGAAGTGGTTTAATTTTGGAATATTGTTGTTTTTGTTGAATTAGTTTTTTCTTCTTGTGACACTTTTCCTAATTCTTGTATTAATTGAATTAAATAACATTGATATGTATATTGTCTTGTTTATTAACATTAGTATCTAGTCCTAGCCAGACACATATTTACTAATTGTTCTTTTTTATGAGTTATAGAATTTATATTCCAAATGTTTGAAAGTTTTATTTTCTATTTCAGTGGTTGTTAAAGGTAAATAAATTGTTTTTCTTTACCCTTGGCTGTAGTGGTGTTGTGTTTTTGCTCGTTACAAGGTCATATGGGAGTGGTAAGAATATCTAAAGTGGGCTATTTGGAGTGAATAAGTGTCATGTGATACAGAGAAGTGAAGATTGAGAATTTATTCAAATACTTCTGTTTGAAATGAAGAAATTAAAACTTATATAATATTAAAAGTTGATTTAATGACTATGTTTTGATGCCAGTGTTTCTTATAAAATAAAGTAGTTCAAGTCTTGAATGTAACTCTGCAAAAATTCATAATAAGTGCACTTTTGTCTCCCACTCATGCATCTATGGTCATAGGTTTAACAGATGTAGGAAAGAAAAACTGGAAAAGTTAAATTATATGAAACATGTAAAGAATATTTAAAAATTGAAACAACTGAATACATTTGTTACCGAATAAGTCATCAAAACTATACAATAGTAATCCATATGTGTGTATACAAGAAAAATTGAATATAATCCATAATTTTAGTAGACATCTCTTTACAAAAAGTTATCACATCTTATAAAATGATAAGTTAATTGTATGATGTAAACTGGTTTCAAGAACATGTATTTTTATCCAACCAGATTTCAAGAAAGTAAATGTATTTTAGAAATGGTGTACTTTAATTAAGGTGTTAAGAATGAAGTAAATACAAAATATTCAACTTTTATTGTACTTCATTACAAAAAAATCTTAAACTCACAGCTGTTATCAGTGGCTAGTGTTACAAAGAAATATGTTAATTAACACATATTAAAGAAAGGTGATTCACTTTCTTAGATAACATCATTTTTTAACTGTGTACAGTGGTAGAAAGCTTGTATTTAAAAAAAGGCTAATTAGGTCATTGTTGTAACAAAATATTGTGTATAGATTTACCAGTTATTTAATGTGGATTATTGTTTGCTGTAATTTAAAGTAAAAGTAATGTTTTAATTTTACTTGACAGGAGAGCTCCTGATTCTGGTGGTATTGTATGTGGAATGCACATCTTTATGAATAGTACTGAAACTTCTAGAAGTAAAATGACTAAGGATGACATTTTAAAAGACATAAAGTCACGTGCTTTAAAATTGTTTTATACCAAAACCTTCTCTAATGTCAGTGTGGAAGTAAATATTTTAGGTAAGCATATAATTTAAGGTTTTCTGAGAAGTTTGATTAAAGTTTTGTAAAAAATTGTAAAATTATTAATGCTTGTTCTTTAAAAACACCACCATATTATGTAATTATCCGATCTCTGCAGTAACTACACATTCTAGGTTCTAATGTGTGAAAGACTGGGTTGTGATTTGGTAAAAGTCAATGAAAGAAACCAGTTTAGAAATGTTACTCACTTCTCTATAGAACAGATAGCTATCACTTAGCTCTGCAGCTGAAACATTTTTTTTGTTCATTTGCCAAACTTTGAACAAAACTTTCACTCCTACACATATCAATGTGTAGTGCAGCAACCAATGATTTAATCATCATTAGACTATAACCCTCCACCATAGGTAGATAATACGTCCTCCATACACAGTAGATCCCCGTAAGCACTTGCACCCGAAATTAACTTCATTCTTATCCTCAGCATTGCCTTTAATGGATGTTGTTTTTTTTTCTTTTCACTTTAAACTTAATTGATTTTGTGAGATTTGTGCTGCCTTATCACAGTGTTAACTTTCTTGAATATATTTTTAGTTTGTTTTAATTTTGACATATTTAGCAGTATTGCCAATAACTAACTCACCAAAAAAAGAAATATATCTAGAAAATTACTACGACAACCACGTATTCTCAGGTGATAGTGACTATTACCTCCTCAAGAGGTTCTGGCAATGTTGCTAACACTGTCCGCACTTTTTCTATGGTTACTGGAGGCTCATTGACTGTGTAAGATGCTACTGCCATAGTTCATTGTATTGTGGGTTATTTGATGCCACCCTCCAGTGGCACAGCGGTATGTCTGCAGACTTACATCACTAGAAGCTGGGTTTCAATACACATGGTGGGCAGAGCACAGATAGTCCATTGTGTTGCTTTGTTCTTAACTACAAACAAACTTATCTTTGATGCCTTCCTTGTCTTATTTCCCTGTCCCTACATCTGAGTGGGATCCCCTCTTTCTGAACCAGACCATGAGAACCACAACTTTGATTGGCTGTTTCCACCTGCTCTTTACTTGTTAATGATAATGTTCTTCCTCCAAATCTCATTGTGGATTTGATTACTCAGGTTTGTTCTTTACTTTCCCTTTCTCCTATGTCTTTTGATTCTCCCCTTTTCTTACTACATGACTATTATGCTGAGGATTATTTGCTTTTTCCTACTTCTCCAGACATATGTGCCCAGGTGGTTAGGATGTTCAACTCTCAATCTTTGGGATGCATGTTCTAACATGCTCACCCTTTCAGCCATAGGGCATTATAATATGACAGTCAATCCCATTGTTCATTGGTAAAAGTGTAGCCCAAGAGTTGGAAGTGGTTGGTGTTGACTAGCTGCCTTCCCTCTAGTCTATAACTGATAAATTATGGATGACTAGCACAGATAATCCTCATGTAGCTGCATGAAATTCATACTAAACCAATCACACATTGCAGCTGGATCCACTTCTACTCTAAAATGTCTCATACTTCTTGACTCTAAAATTCTTTCACCATTATGGCCACTATTCATTTTTGTTCTTCAATTCCCAATCCCTAGAGTCCTTTATACCTGCTTGGAGGACTTATCCTCATCTCCTTTAACACACACTAATGCTCAGTTTTCTCATCTTCACCTTTGTATTTTTTACCCATCTTCAAGAGAGTTCTGCTATATGAAGCTGTACACTGGAATTCTTCGATTCTCAATCCCTAGAGTCCTTTATACCTGCTTGGAGGGCTTATCCTCGTCTCCTTTAACACACACTAATGCTCAGTTTTCTCATCTTCACCTTTGTATTTTTTACCCATCTTCAAGAGAGGTCTGCTATATGAAGCTGTACACTGGAATTCTGATCATTTTTCTGGGGATCTGTGGATGGTCCTTGTAAATATCTTGGCCAGGTTTTTGTTCCTTTGTTGTTGGGACTTTCTGGAATGTGTTTCTCTTCTCTCTACCATTGATATTCCTCATTCTTACCTTCATGACCTCTGTCTGGCTCCTTTTCTTTACCACAAAGTCTTCAGGGGTGTTCCTAGTGGAAACTCAGGCTAAGCCTGCCCAAAACAAGTCCACAACTCTTCCCTTTTTTTACTTCATTTCTCATCTTTCACAGCTAGCTCAAGTCCCTAAGGACATGTCTGTTTTTGTTTTCAGACTTTGGACACATTTTACAACCAACCTATGAGTCATTCAGTTTTTTTTCTTATGGCCTTTCTCTTCACTTCTCATCTCTTCCTTCTTCCTCATTCCACTTTTTCTTTCTCCTACCAATCATTAGCATCTTCTGCATCTTGAGTCCATGGTACTAGATCTTTTGTACAAAAGAGTCATTGAAAGAATCCTTTGGACTTTCTACGGTTTTATTCTCATATTTTTTATAGCCCCACAAAAAACTTGAAACTGTATCCTGTTATGAACCTTTTATAAGTTTTAGGAACTTCTTAATTTTTTATATTCATACTTTCAAATATAATTTATATGCATTTATTGTCATAGTTGCATACCCTTCACCCCCCTAACAGTTCTCTGTGTCCTCTTCTCTTGAGGGTGTACCCCAAAGTTTGTGCAACATGTATCAATACCACCAGAATTTGCTCCAAATGGAAGCTAAGATCCAATACACTCAGTCTTTTCTGTTTCATGTTCTGTTAATGTGGAGGTTATCTAGTAATGAAGAACCAAGGTACTATATAAACAATGTATGAAGTAAGAATCTTGTTAAAACTTTGCATATGTACTTTTTCTTTTGATCAACCTTGTAACCATGAGACTATACATACTATAACTCTGAATTTGTAAGCTAATCTTCATGAAATTTGACAAGCTTTTAGTAAATTTTACTAGTCTATTATCACAAAAAATTCACACTTTGAATTAAATATTTTTACTAAATATTTGTCTGTGAATTTACCCAGGCCTTACTTAGTCAGTCCAGTTGTAAGGCGATTTTCAGGTTAAGAATAAAAATATTTTTTTCAGCTCTCAGTTCTCATGTATAATTGCCTAAATGAATATCAAAAGTGTTTTACAGTAAAACTCTATATTCTATCTGTTTTTTCCTCTACCTTAACACACAATAAAGATTCAGTCCATTTGAATGGCCTAGTAACCACCACTTAAAAATAAATCTAAATTACCCTTTTTTCTTTCTAGAATGACTGCATATTATAAATGACAGTTAGTTACTTCTCTAAACTTTTTACAACTGTTTTCATTTTATTTTATTCTTTTTTGAACTATATCTAACTATTAAACTAGCATAACAAAGCAATAAATCACTTTACAAAATCATAGTGCATTTTACAGTAAATGAAGCATTGAATTACATCATGCATGAGCAGCTTGCAAGTATTGATTGCAGAGAACTGTTATATTTAATTTTCTTCTGTAATCTAATAAATTCCCAATTTTATCATATAATAATAAATAACAATATGAATAAAAAACAAAATATTTAGTACTTAAACATGGGTCCTGTACTTTTAGCAGTCTAAATCTCAATAAATGTTAACCCAAATTGTGGTAGGGTTGCTTTAAGTACATTACTGAATTTATATATTTTTTCAAACATTCAGTTTAGAACACAAAGTAATAACATCCACAAAGAATACAGTGTTCTATCTAACTGGCTTTCAACTAAGCTGTAAGTGGTTTAAAATAATTTCCTTGGCTAGCCAAGGTGACTTAGTGGTAGCATAGAACAAAATTCTAAGCAAAATAATTCAAATCTTGTCATCAAAATAAGGTAGCCTTGTAAGGAATTCAGTAAATTAAAATATTTTTTTCCTATTGTTATAAATAATCCAATAGCAAATGTCAGAAAGAAGTATTGACAATTTTGAAAGACAGAGGATGATAGGAGGTCATGGCATGTGGTTTTGACTTCCTGGTTTATATCTTGGTAAAGTAAGAAAATTGGAGGCTACAACTTTAGATTGTCTTAACAACCTTTATGCTATAATTGTATAATTTGTATTGATATTTAGAAGCTAAATTAAGAATAGAGATAATATTTAAAATAAACAATTGGGAACAAAGTGTCATGTAATATGGAAATGTGAAGATTGAGAATTTATTTAAATATTTCCCTATGAAATTAAGAAATTGAAACTTAGATAATATAGAAGGTTAAATTATAAACTAGGTTTTAATGCTAAATTTATTAACATACATTCATAATAAAGTAGTTTAATTAAATTTTAAATGTAACACTATGTAAAAAGGTTATGACGTGCACATTGATCTTACTACATCAAAATGGTTAAATTACATGAATTAAAGCTTAAATAACATAAAATGTTGAATTATAAACTAGGTTTTGATGCCAAGTTTATTGATGTAAATTGGTAATAAAAAATAGTTTAATTAAATTTTAAATGTAATTATATAAATAGGTTATGAGATGTGCACTTTGACCTACCTGCATCAAAATGGTTAAATTACATGGAATAAAGTCACATATTGAACATTAACATTCATGAATATCCAGTTATGCTAAATGTTATATTAAGCTGCTTTTCTATAATTAGCCATTTAATTTCACTTTCATATATTTCAGCTTTTAAACATTCACCTTTTAAAAGTAACATAATTGCAGAAGAACTAGAGGAAATTTGTGTGTGTGTGTTTTTCACTAGTTTCTGTTTCTTCATTGCATTTATAAAAAATTGTTACCCATTTCTGTACTTTGTTTTAGAATTAGTTTTAACCAGCACAGGTACCATAAGGAACATTCAGCTCTGATCCAGAAGTAGATGTTTTTTCCTGAGCTAAACACACCAATGTTTTTACCATAGGATAAAAGATTTATTATCAACTTACTTCAATTCATACTTCTGATAGGTTTCATTTAAAGAAAGTAGTAAAAAAAAAGCTGTTATATGAAGAATGACTTTTTGTATTATTGTTCTTTTAGACTATCAATTTTAATTTGTTCCCACTAATAACTTCTCTCCTTATTTGCCACTACTTTAATTACTTGTTTCACTAATAAAGAAGACAATTATTTTTCATCTTCCTACTGATAAAGAACTCATTTTCTTTTTTCTCACACCTTTTATGAAACAGAACCGAAAGGGGTAGGGTGCACAACTTGTTATCTCATGTACCTCTTCTCAAACCAATATGTATATATCTCTCTCATTCTGTTTGTCATCATTAGATTATCTTTTAATAAGTGGATCTTATGAAACTATTTTTTTTTCTCTTTCAGCCACAACTACTGTTGTAAATATATTATATATAAATTTTACTGTCTACATATGTGATTTGTTCTTGAAACCATCATTGAATTGTTGCTTCTCTTCCAATATTTTCAGAACGTTCCTCACATACAGTTACTTTTTTTAAGTCTAATATGAAATATAGAACAGATATAAAGTATAATATACCAAGTCTTGCACCAACTATATTAGTCACAACTGATTTCTGCACCCTTTATCCTTTTTTGTGACTGGAAAGAATCCATGGATGTAAAGTAACCAGTGATCTTCTGTTCTGTAAATCCCTATCAAAATACTTATTCTGTTAAAGTCGTTTTTATCAGTATATTTTGTAAGTTAATTTGAATATACTAAATATCAATTAGTAAATATATGTAGGAGTACTAAATGGGAATTCACATTGTATAATTTCTTTTACAGATTTTTGTGATAAACAGGTGAAACAAATAAGAGGTCAAAATGTTACATGGAATGAAACTCGCCATACAAAATTTGCTGTTTCTGATCCCTACTGTTTGAATGGTAAGAATTTTTCAACTACTTTATCTGATATATCTTAGTTGGCCTGATAAAATCTGCTATTAAGAGAAAGGCCTTGTTGGCAGATGTTGTGTGGTTGACATATTACATCCTTCTTTGCTTTTACACAATTATTCTTAGAATTACTAATCTAGTTTTCACCTGTTGGAGCTGTGGTTGTTTGACCTGTGTACAAGAAGACAGCTTGCTGGTTCACCAGTTCTTCTGTATGATAGTAAAGTTAATTGCAATGAAATTATGACACTAAAAATAATAAATTTATGTTAAAAATAAGAAAATTAATAGATGATATTGTGTTATTAGCCCTTACCCTTAAAAATCTCATTTGCAGATTACTTAAATATAATTTATAATAATTACAATTAAATTATTTAGTCTGATTCACAGAAATTCATTGTTCAAGAAAATTTATGATATAAATAACACCAAGACCACTACTAGGTTTGTTGTGTATCAGCCAGCATGATGAGCTGTGGTTTTGGGCAAAAGGCTTTATCAGCACTGGATATGGCAGATGCTTTGTAGTTGACATATTATATTCTTCTTTTCTTTCAATTCGTTACTTTACCTTTTATTTATTTCCGACAAGGTAACTTAATTCCTATCACATATATAGATATTCTCAGTCAGTGCTGCCCTCTATTTCCAAAAATATTTAACATGCCACAAGCCTTACACACTCATGCACCCCTCAATTTATATGGTTTAACTGATTCTCATATGTAAATTATCATGTAACAAACCTCCATCAATAGTAGTGCCACACACCCACATGACTCATGTGACTCTCTCTATGCTATTCTACCTAACTATCACTTCTCATTTGGCAGTGCTCTTGTTCAAATGTTTAGTTTGTGCACTCTTCAAGTTTTTTGTTTTTTTTGTATCTTCGTATCAATTTCTCTAACTGTGTTTACTATTTATTATACAATGGTGATATTTGTAATTTATTCCGGAGTGGAATTATTTTATATTTCTACCCAGCTATGGAACTTAATGCTTCATTACAAATATTTTTCTACTTTTTATTTCTTTCTGCCAACATGTTTGTGTTTGGTTGTTCATTTTGAATATCAATTCTAAGTAACCATTTCAGAAGTTATACCTTCTATCAGCCCATTTACACAGGCTTCAGGTGGTAGTCCTCATTTGGGGAATTATCAGCTTTACTTCATCGGGAGATTGATCATCCTATGAGCTGACCTTCGTCAAGCCTTGAGTTTGGGGGCCAATACATTTTGAAATATGGTCCTCCAACTTTGGAAAGAAAAGGCATTATACTGTTATGATTTTGGAATATTTTTACAATTAGTATTATTATCTGTAAATATTTGGGTTCAATAACACAAGTCTAGTTAGATTGGTCAATACTCATAGTTAAGTTTAGGTTTAAAATTAGAGCTTAGTTCTATCCTTTGTCCTATAACGTTAAGCTAGGCTTATCATGGATCTCTGTTATTTTAGGATTACCTGTAATTCATCTTACTGGTAAATCGTAAATTAAGTTAACTATGTTGTTTTTTCTTCAAAACATTGCATTTCATAATTATGTTATTGTCAATACACACCTACTTAATTTCATAATATAGTTTCATTTTCATTATTATATATCTTTTATACTTTTTCTTATTAACTTTGCTTTTGTGAACCCCTGGAGCTGGGGTCCACATGAACTTCTCCCAGTATTGTACATATTATTGTTAAGTTAGGGTTTTAAGTTAGAGCTTTGTGTTATACTTTATCCTGCATAGTGTCTGTTATTTTCAGGGGCATCGAGAGGCAGCCCAGGCCCTTGGGTGAGTAGTATCATCGGGTCCCCTTTCATTCTATTAGGTTGTCAAAAAATTAATGAATTTTGTATAGGATTGAGCCATTGTTTTTGCCATTTGGTGTTCACATAGAGAACCCATTTTTCCTCACCAGTGACATTTCTGTCCAAAAATGGTTCATGCGCCAGAAGAGATGAAGCAACTTTCACACATTGGAAACGATGACCATCAGAGAATTCGTGAGACACCCAAACACCTTCTTTATAGAGATCGTCTTTCCAGTTCTGACACACTTTTCCCCAAGGAGTAGCCTCTCGATTCCTCAAATTTTCGGTGGCTGTGCCTCCTTTGGTGTACTCCTCTATGGGATGCATTTGACTTCTTTCTCAATTCCAAGTTACCTCTTTTGTTTTTGGTTTCTTGTTCATCATTCACTTGCTCTGGCTGTTGATACATTCAGACAGGACTAGATCCAGTTTATAACTTAAGTTTTTCTCATTCTGTCAGTCTTCTTCCCAAGGTAATTTTGATCATCCATGTTACTCCGTGTCAGGTCTTTCTAATTGCTCCTTCCTGGCCAGATCTGTTCTTCTTGGCTGTTTAGGCTCGATATGTCCTTTTTATTCTGGATCAATTTTACTAACTCATACTTTGGGGGCTCATCTGGAATATTCTTTTTGTTATTTTCATTTTTTTGTCATCTTCCACCTTTATTCTCAGTCAGATCTGGATTACCTTCTCTCTCCCGTACATGCTCTGGGTAGCTTCAAGGCTTCTTTCTGTTGACTCCTTTTCCCA
This sequence comes from Limulus polyphemus, assembly GCF_000517525.1. Classification (NCBI taxonomy): domain Eukaryota; kingdom Metazoa; phylum Arthropoda; class Merostomata; order Xiphosura; family Limulidae; genus Limulus; species Limulus polyphemus. Next base: position 3,083,084 of record NW_013665611.1, read on the forward strand.
CAGTTTCATTCCCTTGTACCACTCCTCTGTTCATGATTTTTTTCCCTTTCTCCCTTACTCATTGGGTTGGGCTTGTGATTCAGTTGGCCTTTTACTCCCCGTTAACTTCTTCCTCTAATCAATTTCTGGTGTCTTCTCTCCGGTCAGGCACCTTACCTTTTACCTGCATCTCAAACCAGTCATCTGTTGGAGGAAATTCATCTGTCGAGCACTGTGACTACACCTCATATATTCATCTCCCATTATCTACTTTAGGTGGCTGTTTCTTCCTTGTTGGGGTACCATCTTTCACTTGTCACCATCCTTTGCTCTTTAGTGAGACTGCCATTAGTTATGTTTTCTTTCTTCTCATATATTATATTATTTTTCAGGGGCCTGTCCTATGTTTTGCCCAGGATCCCACTCTGTTGTGAGAGGTGCCTGTCCAGTTATATTTCAATCACTTAGAAATGTACTAAAACTCGCACTTTAAGGCCATGTTGACTTCATTTTCATAATTTCCATGGCCATGAAACACACACTGTTCATTACAATCATATAAACTACAGATGGGGTGTTCCACAAGATTGCTCATAGATTATTCCTCATGATTTCTTTGCTTCATAAATATGCCAATTCCACACCATACCAACCTATAGATTTCATGGGTAAAGTAGAAGGGGATTGCTGCCCATCCCTGCCATTACTTAGATTGGGTTCGGTCATCCTGCCCCTGCATGAAAGCCGTTTCCCAGCAGTTGAGTTTTGGATTTAGAGCTGAACCAATCGACATGATGTACTCACACATGTAGTGTGATGATATAAATGCAGTTCACCCCTTTGATTGCGATCGCTCATCCTGCCCCTGCATGGATGTCAGTTCCCAGTGGTTAAGTTTTGGATTTAAAGCTGAAATAATTAACATAAGTCCTCACATGTGTTCAGAGTATCCCTGGTCCCTCACTCAATTTTCCTCAAATGCACTATCCCTGTGTTGTGGGTCAGGGTTGGTGCCCTTGTTGGTTGCCTCAGTTCTTCCTCTTGCACTGCCTGTTGATGTCTTTATGCCAAGGATGTTACTATGTTTGAGGTGGTGCCAGTCTGTTTGATTTTTGTGGGATATATATGTTTGTTATTTCATATCTGCTTGCATGTTCCCTGTTCACAGATCAGTGGTGGGATTTCTCCCTTTGTTCAGCTGAAGTTTCTTATCCCTGCATGAATGTTAGTTTATGGCAGTTGAGTTTTGGATTAGAGTTGACTTACTGATGGTATGATCCTCATCATAACCCCACATGGATGTCAGTTTCTGGCAGTCGAGTTTTTGGACGTAGTTGACTTGCTGTGTATGGTCCGTTGCACCATAGCCACTCTACACCATGGAGCACATCCCTTATTTTACCCACATTCTGTTCATCAGGGAGATTGAAATTATAATACATTGGGGTTAGTACCAGTGTCCAACACTTTTCTCTCCCATTGGGATGGGCTGTTCACAATTTTCCACCCAGATTTGTCACACTTTTTCCACATATGGGCAAAAGGTATACCTAGTACAGAAGTTATGTGGTCTCCCATGTATAATTCTCTTATTAGAGGGTCCTCTTGTTAGGGTGTCCTCAGGATGCTTTCAAAGGGTGCTTCTACTTTTTCCCTCACACTAGTCCCTCCAACTATTCTATGTGGTATTCTATGTATGTGAGCTGAAGTAAGGTATATTGCTGGAAGTTATAATTTTCCTACCCTGAAAAAATATTTCCAACAGGTACTTACTTCCGCTCACACTTCCCACTTCCCACTGTCAACCAGTGTGTCTGTTTCTGCCTAAACTTGAAGTGATAACTAGGTAGAATAGCATAGAGGGAGTCAGATGAGTGATGTGAGTGTGTGGCACTACTATTGGTAGAGATTTGTTACATGATAATTTGCATGTGAGAATCAGTTAAACCATGTGAATCGATCAAGAGGTGTATGGGAGTGAAAGGCTTGTAGCATGTGAAAATTTTTTTGCAAGTAGAGGACAGCACTGAACAAATATAGCTATGTATGTGAGCAGAAGTAAGTTCTTGTTGGAAATATATTTTCGATGTAGAAAAATTATAACTATTGATTTTTAGTGTTGCTGAAGGTTATTCAAAAGAGTACTCAAGGTTTGACAGTGGAAACTATGACAACTCTGTTCTACAGTCCAAAAAAAAGGCTTTAAATGATTTTAGTAAAGCCTATCATGTTGTATATTATGTATAACTTTTTATGGCAAATATTATGTTTGACATAATATATTCTTTCTTTGCTTTCACTCTTAAGCTCTTAGGACTACAGCAAATTATGTAATTAAAACTATGTTGAAACCATGACTAAATAGCCAAATCAAATTTGAATACTGTAGGTATTCAAAGTTAAGATCTTAATCTACAGCCTACAGCTTATGAAATGCAAGGTTTATTAATTTATATTAAATGTAATGTGTCAAAATGAAGCCTTTAATTGAACATGAAGTGTTGAGAGGGATCAGACTCAACTGTGTAAAATTTAATTTTTTTCTACAAAAAACATAGAATGAAACTGAGGACTAATCAAAAGATTGAGCTAATGTACAGTACCATAATACTTGTTTCTTACATTAAAGTTTGTATCAGATTTTCTTTAGTGGTGAAAGTAATATAGTTTGTAATATGTTATAGGTAGATTTGTGCTTACATTGTAAAAACAGCTTTAGCATGTTTCATTGTCTGAATTACTCTGATTTTAATAGTGTATTGTGTGTTGTATATATATATATTTGAACATAAAGTTCAGTATTTAGTTTTGATTCTCAAAGGAATGCAATTATTGAAATTATTTCTTGTAAAACTGGAGTTTATTCTGTAGTAAGTCTGAATCATAAAGTTTATTATGAGGTTTGTTTTAAATGGTATTTGTGCATATTTTTGAAGAATACATTTTTCAATATTAGTTGATTAGATTTTCATAAAAATTTTGAGAAGGACAGTAATTCACTACAAGGGGCTAACGTAATAACTTCTTACTGTAAGAAAGTATTTTATATAAAGTGAAGAAATAAACCACAAAAGGAAATCTTCTTTGGAACAGTATAAAATGAGGGTTGTTAAACAGTAATTGCTATCCTGTTTTCCAGTATTAAAAAGTGAAACATAATGAAATGCAGAATAAAAAGAGGATTTCCTAATACTAGCTAAGGATTCCCATTAAGGAAGCAAAAGGTATAAAGTTCAATGTTAAATAATGTTCCTCTTCTTTTGTTATTAGTTGATAAATTGCATTCCTTGATTTGTGGAAAAGTAATAATTGACTCATTTAATTAATTAAGTACTTGCATGTTTAAATTCAAAGCCAAAAGTCTATAAAAAAGTAAAAATGTAGTTTATTTCAGGATGTTTTTTATCTCTTTTCATGGGCAAAAATCTTAAAATAAAATAGCCTACATCACTGTCAGACAGTTTCACTTTACCATACAAAATATTACAGTAATCAAGCTAGCAAACTCTGGGTGATGCAATTGTAAAAATGTTCTCTATTTCAGGGTCCATTTTATCCTACCCCTCTTGGGCAGAAATCCTAAATCAAAGTATCCTATGTACACCATTAGACAGTTTCCATTTAACATATAAAAACTTATTGTAATCAAGCCAGCCAATTGTGGGTGATGGAAGGCAAATGGCTATAAAAAGGTTGAAATATATCCTATTTCAGGAGATTTTCTCCCCCTTTTCAGGCAAAACCCCTTAAATGATATTTCTAAAACATACTCACTTCTTTTCACATTTACAGCTATTACTCTACTGTCAGGGTTTCTTCCTTTGCCCATCTAAGCATTGGTCTGATTTTTTTCTCACTTTTATATCATAATTACCTGCCCCTGGCAATATTTGTTTTGTGAGACTCTCCACCTACCCCAAGGACACTCTATCCTGGTACTGTATATAAGCACCTCATTCAGATAATGTTATCAATAAAGCATCACCAACTGGTTTCCCAGTACTACAGTTTTCTAGAGATACTTTGAATGTTCTCCATATTACCTAGTTAATTTAAAAAATTCTGACTGGCAAGCCAATTTATGGTATGTATTCTCTCCTATCCCACATCTGATATCTAGCATCGTACAACAATTTGGGGTGGGTGGGTGGGTGGGGGTTGGGGGGTGTCACTCTCGATGAGACTATCAGTGATCTTATTCGTAATGAGATGGAGACATGTATTCCATTCTGTGGTGTTCCTCCAGGAAGCTCTGAGGCTGCAATTGAGGGTGATCCTCGACATTCTGGAGAGAATTTAGATTTCCTTTTTCCTGCACCTTTTTTTAGTCAGTTGGCTTTTTAGTCCCCCTGTGAGACAATGGTGCCAAATGTCGTTCCAATCAACAGTAATTAACACAGTCTATAAGTAACATATAGAAACAAAAATAAGGCCACTTTGGGATAAGCTGCCTTTGATGTGTTTTCTCCTGTTGGTTCATCGAGAGTGTGATGTTTTTTGTCTTCCCTTTTTGAGCCTGCACCTTACTTGATGGTTGAAAGAGCGAATTTTGTTTTCTCTTCATCCATGTAGTTTATACTCAGTTACATGAAGGGACAATTCTGCCTTATCTGACATGGTTGTTGGAACTTCATGAGTTAGCCTACCACCGCCAGGTGGAAGCATTTTCTGACTCTCAAATAATTCATCTGCTCCTAGAATTTTGAGTTTCTAAGATGTATGTTTTGTAGTTAACCTGAGTAAAATCAATGTCCCTTGATGGAACAGGGTTAGTCTACGGATTTATGTTGGTTCAGTTGTCAGCTTCTACATTCATCTCTGTTGTTGTTGGTGTCTAAAATTCATTGGCTCATACAGGTGGTCATAGTTCTGTCCCTATTTGTGAGTCCCCAGCCCTGACATCAACCCCTCGGTACATTGGTATCCAGAATAAATTCTGTCTATAACCAAGGGTTTTGCTGCTCAGTCAGATTGCTGCCAGCAGTGTTGGTGATTATTGTATGCCTTCATGGTCTGTGGGGCTCAGCTCTGAGAATTTCTGTACATGTGGTAACCTTAACCACAGACCCAGGAGTACTACCAGTCCTTTAGTCAGGATTAGTCATTCAGTTCACATCTTCATCACAATTGTCCACCCAACATGTAAGGTTTCTGTGTCCTGCAGATCCTCAGGATTTTAAAATTAGTTCTATGGCTACCAGAGTCTGGTTGGTCTGGGGGTAGGGAGAGAGTCGGGCTAGTTCTTCCAAGGTTTTATTCCTGTTGGTTGTTGGGCCTAAGAAGACAGGACATTGGTGTTCAGTCATCGATCTTTCTCATCAGTAGCAATGCATAGATTCTCCAAGGTTCACAAGTTGCTCATTCCTTAATCTGAGTTGACATTTTTAACTGGGATTGTGGATGTCCAATTTCGTTGTAGTTGGCTTCTATCTGCACATTGCCATAGTGTTGGCATCCCACCACCACTATTAGAGTTTTTTGTGAACAAGGGTCCAGGTACTGCAGTTCCAGGTTTTTAAACTTCACGTGGGATATGCCGTATCGTACGAGTTTTTTCTCATTACCTCCATTCCATCTCCCTGTGCACACACCATTCCATAGACAACTGATTACTGCTGGCACCATCAAGACAATTGTCAGAACATCACATCCTGATCCTACTTTCAGAAACAATAAAGGCTGGCTTCATTCTTGGGGCAGAAACATCTTTTCTTGCTCCAATTCAATATGTCATCGGTCTGGGTATTTTTTATTTTTCATCTTGTCTCTGGATCGGGCTCAGTTGATACACATCTGGCTCCATGCTATGGAACAGCAAGCCCAACTCTTACCTCTCCTTCTCCCACTGCACAGATGGTTCTTTCTCTTCTGGGAATCTGGGCATCACTCACATCCCTCATGCCTTTGGGACAAGAGCACAAGAGATCCTTTTATTGGTCTTTATGCAACCAAGGGATCATAAACATCGATTCACTGGATTACCCAGTTTCCTTAGTCAGGATCATTCTGTGATCTCGAGTGGTTGTTCAGTCAGGACACTACTAAGAATATGGGTTCCTCTACCACCTCATCCAGAGTTCCATCACTTTGTTTGTTTGTTTGTTTTTGAATTTCGTGCAAAGCTACACGAGGGCTATCTGCGCTAGCCGTCCCTAATTTAGCAGTGTAAGACTAGAGGGAAGGCAGCTAGTCATCAC
>NW_013665611.1:3089269-3100030 GCF_000517525.1 Limulus polyphemus
CACAACCCACCATCAACTCTTGGGCTACTCTTTTATCAACGAATAGTGGGATTGACCGTCACATTATAATGCCCTCACGACTGAAAGGGCGAGCATGTTTGGTGGGACTGAGATTCAAACCCGCGGCCCTCTGATTGCAAGTCAAGCTCCCTATCCACCTGGCCATGCCGGGCCACCATCTCTTTACGAATGATTTGCTTCAGAAATAGGGTGCATATAGCAACAGTCAGGAATTTCAGGGTGTATGCATGGACAACAAGGCTTCTCTACACAATGTTTTAGTCATTCTTGCTCTTCAAAGGGCAATGTTTCATGGTCTGGGCTTATTAACCCCAGGTATCCTTTACTGCGCATGACACAAGGTTTTAGTGTCCTACATTCAAAATTTTATTATACTACTTTTTGTTTATGTTATACCAATTAGAATACCATAAAATCTTAGCTAATAATTTATTTTTCATTGCTGCTGACCTACAGACATGGCCAGTTGGAGTGATTTGCACTGTTTGTCCACAGACTGCTTTCTCATTCTATCTATGTCTTCCAGCCAGTTATTCTTACCCAAGACACATCAAACAGGAAACGGGATAAATCCTTTTCATCGATTCATCTGATCACTATTTCTCACTTTTATGTCTGATTAGATTTTGATCATTGTCATGTTCAGTGTGGGTCTTGAAAGTGTTGTTGCCTGCACTAATGCATTTAGAGATTCTATACAATGACTTTTTATTCTGGGCTTTCTTTGAAGACAAAGAATCTTATGTGAGTCATGTATAATCAAATTTGTCACATTTCTCTGCCATTATTGGCCCGGTTCAATTGCCCGTTGAAGGACATTGTGCAAACTAGTACTTGGACCTCTCCCAATACATTATTTACACGATTTGGTAGTATCTTCATCTGAGAGTTTTTGCCTATTCCTCATAGCTATTTTAACCTCTTCTGCTATGTTATGCAGAGGGGAGAGTATTTTCTTTGCTACCTTTCAAGGGTCTCTTACCTCATTTTCAGAGGATCCCACTCTGTGGTGAGTGTTGCCCAGGCAAGTGTGCTTTTATCGAACCAATTCCACACAAGCAACTACAACTTTGATATACTTTATACAGGTTGTAACAGGTTCTGTAGAAGTGTGGTGTTCCATAAGACCATCTAGAGATTGATCTGGTGGTATTACTACACTATGCTGGACTGCTACCACTGACCAACATGAGTAAAGCATAAGGGGATCCTGCCCATCCCTGCTGATCATTGGATTGAATAAACTGGGGTCGGTTTGTTTTTAAAAATTTAGGGAACTTGGTTTACCTATTTCACTGTTTCCAGAGCACTGTTCTCCAGGGTTACCCAATGAGCATTATTCCCCAGATTCTACTAGTGGAGCTAGGGAGTTCTTACCACACCCGGTTTCCAGTCACTGGGGTGGGGACCGAGGCTTTTTCTCCAGAGTGTTAGAGTGAATTCTTCCATTCTTGGAGAAGAGGATGAAGTTTGGTCCTAGGACATTTTTTTCCCAGATGTTGGTAGGAGAGGCACCAGCCTATACAAGAGCCTCCTCGTAATACCTGTTCAGATTTGATGCTCAGCTATCCAGCTGGATTGAGCGTGGCTCTTCTTTTTGATCAATATTGGTTCAGTATATTGTTCATGGAAGGAGGTCCACTCTCTCCTTGTAATTCCGAATGCAGAGTGGTCCCATTCTGGGTCCTTGGTTGAGCACAGTTTGTTTCACATCCTCCTCATAATTCTGGGGACAAGTGGAATTTACCTTGCCCACACGATTGTGGAATGAGGATGAGTGTTTATAATTCCAGAGCCTGGAGTGTTGCCTTTTGGACTTCTTCAAGTTGAGAAGAAGGTTTGTCCACTTCATTGTTGCTTACCTTCTTATCGTGATACTGATGGCTTGGAATGCATCACTCTATGACTCCAGGTTAGAATATACTCATAAATATATATAAATATATAGTATGCAGTCCAATTTCCCTAGCTACCAATGTGGGATATAGGAACCATGGCCCTATAATTCCAACCCCGATTAGTGGAATCTTGGCTATCTGGTTGTGGCCTGGCCACTAGTGATGACAAATTGTGTAAAATTCCACCCACAGTACACGAATTAAGTTCCAGGTGAAGAGCTTTCCTGTTCTGGATGTAATGTGGTTCTTCCACTAGGGTGCCAATCTACTATTAACACACCCATGATTTATAGAGATGCTTTCTGTATGGATAATCTGGATAATGCCCTCACTGGCCCCCTCCACCTTCAAAGGAGATGATAAACATTGTCCAGGCAATTATAGGCCAGTTAGTCTTACATCAGTAGTGGTAAAGGTTTTGGAGAATGTGATTGAAGATGCATTGCAGAGTCACTTACAGCAGTTTGATATAGTATCAAAGAGCCAACATGGTTTCATTAAGGGAAAATCTTCTTTAACAAATCTTCTGACATTCTTTGAGGATGTTACTGCAAGAGTTGATGAAGGAAATACTGTGGATTTGGTTTATCTTGATTTTTAGAAAGTATTTGATAAGGTGCCTCACAAAAGACTTGTTAGAAAAATGAAATATGTGGGTGTGGGGGAAATGTTATTCAATTGGATAGAAAATTGGCTAGAAAGTGGTAATAAATGGAGTTAGATCTGACTGGATCACAGTTACAAGCAGTGAGCCTCAGGACTCTCTGCTGGGTCCTCTGCTGTTTGTGATTTATATTAATGATATTGACTCTGAAATGACTAACAAAATATTGAAGTTTGCAGATGATATTAAGATTTTTGGGGCTAATTGTATCAAAGATGCTGCAGACTTACAGGGAGATTTAGATCATTGGATGCATTGGGCCAATACATGGCAGATGATGTTTAACTGTCCAAAATGTAAGGTGATGCATGTAGGTTTTCACAATTCAAATTATTGTTACAATTTCAATTGGAATACACTAAATACTGTGGTTGAAGAAAAAGATCTTGATGTTATAATAAAAAAATCACTTAAGTTATCTAGATAGTGTGTTATAGCTAGCAATAAGGCTAATAGGATTTTAGGTAGCATCCATAGAAATATTGAATACAAGATAAGGGATATTATTGTTTCACTGTATAAATCACTTGTAAGGCCTCATTTAGAGTACTGTGTACAGTTTTGGGCTCCCTTTTTCGTGAAGGACATTAAATTGTTGGAGAGGGTTCAGAGAAGAGCCACTAGGATGATACCTGGGATGGTGGGATTGTCCTATGAGGAGAGATTAAACTCTCTAGACTTGTTTTCTCTGAAGAGAAGGGTCAGAGGGGATTTGATTTATAATATAGATCCATCAAACTTTTTTGTGTTTAGCAGTGAAAACAATAGTACAAGGGGTCATAAATTCAAATTTTGGCAGTGTAAGATTTGCCTGCAGTTCAGACTGTATTACTTTTCAAACAGTGTGGTTGGCTTTTGGAATAAGCTGCTTTCAAGGGTGGTGGAGGCAGAAAATTTAACAGAGTTTAAGAAAAGATTGGATGAATACATGAGTAGTAAGGGTGGTTATAGTTGGGAGTTGGAAGGGACATCATTGATGGGCTAATAAGCTCCTTTTTGTGCCTTTAGAATTTTATGGGGAAAAAAGTGGATATATTATTGTATGTGTATAAGGAAAGAACCTTATTTAAAACACCTTACTATTTAGATTTCAAATATTCTCACTCTTAACATAGAAAGTGAGGACTGTGTGTGTTCTCTAGATAGAATATGATGTGGTTTTGTTAAAACACTTTTCTTCATAGAGTCTGTATATTTAGTAGTTGAGTAACATATGAACCATTTATCATATTTAAGTCTATTTATCTTTAAATTTGCCTTAATTTTTTGATTAAATATACATTGAACATAAACATTATGCACATTACTTACTATGTAAGACTTAGTAATAAGTCGCATGTCATTATTAAGGAATCGCAGTTAAACACTGTGAATGTTAAAACAAAGTAGTCAATTAGAAGTTTGAGATTTTATTTTGTTGCTGTAACAATCACTGACATTAGTGTTTTTGAATGAATCTTTATGGTATTTTTGAGTAAGCAGAATCTAAGTCTGTCATACATCAAAGTTATATAGCTTAAAATGTCAGTAAGAAGTTACTGTAATCATAAATTCTGTACTTTTTCATAATCTTTTTGTTACAGAGTCATGGCAGCTTGTCCTCCGTGCTTGTGAATCTAGCTTTGTTCGTGGTTCCAGATGGTCTGACTTTGATTCTTCTCAGTGTGCGAGACTTCAAGACCACATTACTGAGGGTATGTTTTGATAGTTATTATTCATATTTTCTATTAAAGAATGAGCCCCACAGTGGCACAGTGGTATGTCTGTAGACTTACAATGCTAGAAACCGGGTTTCGATACCCGTGGCGGGCAGAGCACAGATAGCCCTTGTGTAGCTTTGTGCATAATTGAAAACAAACAAAACAATTAGAGAATGAAATGCAAAATTTTAACAAAGTGTCCAGATCAAACTACTGATTAGTTGAGTGCAACTGATTTGCTCAGATGAGCATGTGTGAGTTTATAAACAATGAATGAACAGCAAAGTTAATTAGTAACTTTAGGTGGCCAATTTGTATGTGGGTGAGTGGTTTTATATCATTTTGAAGTTAAGTGTCAACAATATTGGATGAAATTATTACTCCAACATATCTAATGTTAACCCATACCACTAATTTTATACACAATAAGCATGTGCTTTATTGACCATTAAAATCTGTAAATTTTGTGTTTTTATATGTGTCAAACCATTTTATCATAATACATCCAGATTTGATGTATGGAGCAAGTAATGCGCATTGCTTTTAGTTCACTCCACGTCTGGTCAGTATCACCAGGGATTCATCAATAGAAACTTTGTATTTGAAAATGTATATATCGCAGTAATATTCAGATGAAAAAGTATGTTCTAAGCTATTTTTATGAATTGTCAATGTAAAGCAACACATGCTTTTACCCTTATTTGTTTAATTCAGAGTTACTTATAATTATATAAATACAATTAGTGTAAACTTGCAGCCATGAAAAGTTTGTAATTTTTTTAATTGAAAGAATAATATCAGACGTAGTTCTAGGTAATAAAATTAATTTAATGTGTGTGAAAACTGAAATATAGCCATGAAAGTTTCAGAGTTTTTTTCATTCAGTAGAATCACTAAGGTTTTGTTGAATGCTTCTATTTCTTGATAATACATATTTGAAGTTTTTTTTCCTATACTCAATAAATGCACTTTTGTGAAAATCAATGTCATTCTGTAACTCATTACAGTATTAATATTAATAATTTTATTTTTTATGAAAAGTACTCATACTTCTGTGCTCTAAAGTAAAAAGGCAGAATTTTATAATTGATATAAGAAATGTTTGTTTGTTTGAAGTTAAGCACAAAGCTACACAATGGGCTATCTGTGCTCTGCCCACCATGGGTATCGAAACCCAGTTTCTAGCATTGTAAGGGCGAGCATGTTTGGTGGGATAGGGATTTGAACCCACAACCCTCAGATTGCGAGTCAAGCACCCTAACCACCTGGTCATGCTCGGCCGACTCAAATTATGTTATGCATATTGATTTAATTTCAAAATTTAAAGTATCTGCTCAAAGTTATGTGCCATAAATTAGACACTAACTTATTTAGTATATGTGTTTATCTCATAGTGTTTGCACCACTTTTCACATTAAGATTATTTTTAAGGTTTCTGTACTCGTACTTCAAAAACATTTTTGAGTGTTTGAAATGCCCTTCACTCATATTACATAATATGCATGAAAAATAAAGCTGTGGTATAGTGTATTGGGAAATCTGAAGGACAGTACCACCTAAATCTTGTGCATTATAAGTATAAATTAACTTTATTCTATATAATAAAAATATGTTACAAATATTGATACTACAGATCGTAAGTATGAAGAATATTTCAGTGTGTTAGTTCAAGACAACTGTCAGTTCTTTACTTTATTTTTTTTTCTCTCAATCCAATAATGTGATTGAAAGTTGTAAAAGTTACAATTGAACTTGTGAATGAAACATCTTTTATTCTTTGAACTCATTATCTATTTGTAAAACTTTTAACTTGCACAAAAGTTTTGTATGACTAAGCGTTACTATAATAAACGATAGCAAGATACAAGGTAAATACAATATCTTCAGTATATCTCTAGGATTATACTTCTTTAGTTAAAACAATATTGTTGTACATTAAAGCTTTAACATGACTGTTCCTTTTTGATGCATTTTATATTTAACGAATCATATCTTAATCAGAAAAATTATACTTGTTTAAAAATCTGAATATAAGGAAGTGCAAACTTCATCTTACCATACATTAATGAAGATTGCAACAGTAACATCAATGAAGCTGGTAATTTTGTAGAAAAAGCCTTTTGTGAAAGACAGTATGTAGTTCATGAATTATTTTAATTAAACCGCTTCACATTCTATTCACTTTGTAAAAGGATGTCTTGAAGACATTTCTTCCTGATATTTCATGTAAATCTTAAATTCTCCCAGTATATGGTTCATCATGTTGGCCAGATTCTGATAAAACTTCTTGATTTTCGTGGTCCTCATGAGTACCATGATTTGTAGAAGTAGGGTCATCTTATATATATTAGTTATCCTACTAATTTTTATCTTACTCATTTAGAAAGTGATAGCCCATCATGTAGACTAGGATACATGTACAAGAATGTCTCTGGTTCACTTTTGTGTATGAGAGAAGTTCAAGATCCAGTTACTTGGAGTGAAGCCCAGAATGAATGTCAAAAAGATTTTGCATATCTTCTGACTCCAGATATGTTAGATCCTTTACTTCAGTTGTCAGACAAGAAACAAAAAATTGATGAATTAAAAAAAGTGTTTGGTAAGTGGTGATTTTTTCCCCATTCATATCTGAATTACTCTAGACTTTCTCTTATGTTTAAAAACTGTTACATTCCCAAGGAAGTTCAAAACCAAGGCTTCTTTAAATGTAACTGCTTTTTAATATTTTGTCTAAATATTTGTGTTATTAAAAAGACTCTTAGGAGTTTTACAGATGTTTATTAACTGAATGTACATGGGTTGGTCATGTGGGCTGACCTAGTATTGGAGAAGGAATGTTGACCCTAATTTTGAATTTACTACATGTAACTACATGAAATGTGGCAAATTGTTAGTAAAATGTGCAAGTCTGTTGTACACAGATGGTCAGATGTGTTACAAAAGTAGTTGTACCAAAGATATATCTCCAATTTGACACTGTCAGTCTGACTCGGACTCTGACAAGTCAAGAGTGCAAGGTGATGTTTATGTGAAGAATATAAATACTTTTGTCCATCATATAGTTTGCATTTGTGTAACTTCTAGAACCTACAAAATGCATATCTACAGTTTTTTAGTATCTCTGTATATTGTTTCTGGTTATGTGATAATAAAGAATAAATTGACATGTCTAAACAAAAACTTTCTAGGTTATTTTGTGCACAAAATAAACTATTAAAGTTTTTGATTAGACATGTCAATTTATTCTTTACTATCATTTATCCAAGTTTTTCTTCTTGTGTCTTATGGAACAACACTCTTTAAAGTATTGTTTCTGGTGTTTACTCTCCTCTACCATGAACTGCCAATAATTCAGCAGTTTTGGGTAAAATGAATGATTAATAACAGTGATATCAAATACATAATACAATGTTGAATGGCACTCTGTAAAAGGCCATGACATGTGCACATAGGGTTGATTTACTGAATTACTGCAAGTTATGCTTTCAAGAATGAAATGAATAAAATCAAAGCTATGAAAAGATATTTGTGAATTACAGTTTCTTAGGTTTTAGAATTTTATGATATTTCTTCCTGTTTGTAGATGGGTTTTATTCTACTTTCTGGCTGTGTCAAAGCTGTCCTCTGGACCTATTATACAATGCTGTCTGTTTGTTGGTGCATATAATACCTATAACAGCTGTTGATACACTCAAAGCTGTTTATGTATTGGCTGAAATTTATTTATATTTGATTATTCTAAACTTCGAGTGGTATTTGTTGAAATCTAATTTTTGCTTTATTTTCCAATGATTTTTGAACAATATTTTGTTCATGTTAAGATTTTCAGTGGATCTTTTTGATTTGGATAATGGGCTTTATGCAGTTTTTATGTTACATTATTCATCAAAAACTTTTTCAGCTTTTTTTACATTTATGATTTAATATATTAGCTTGTTCTTTCTCAAGTTTGGGCTATTATTTTTATACTTCTCTATTTCCTTCTTTTATGAAACTATACTTTTTTGCTTGTTTGGGTATTATACTTAATGACCTGACTTACTCTGTAAAATATCCTGCTACATATGCATTGAAATTTAGTTTGTTCTCCACTTTTATGGGATTGCATCACCAAGAACTAATTAATAAACATTTTTGGACACATTTCTTTTTTCCTCTTGATAGTTACATTAAAAACCTATATTACTTAATCAAACTTGGCTCATTAAAAATAAAACCTGCAATAAAGAATGAAGTAATTTTTAAATAAATTGAAATTACAATTGTCTTATTTTTTAATTTTCAGGTAATTTTGGCAAGTATTGGATAGGAATACAGAGCATTGACAACGTTCTGCATTATATAGGTTTCCATCCCAAGCCATTAAACTTGTAAGTATTTAAATAATATTTAGTGTTAACAATGAATATTTGTGTCAATCAGACAACTTGTGGAATTGCTGAAAACAGAGTTTATATGAACTCTGGAAATACAGAAAAGTTGGAATAAAATATAGGGATTTGTAGGGCTTGATATGAAGAGACTTTTGCTGTGGCTTTTTCTATGGATATAGTGGTTATAGGGGTTTTCTATTTCTACAAAATTAACCACTCTCACAGCTGTGGTCATGGCTCTCCATGTCTTCCAATACAGTACCTTTACCTCCACTCATATAATAGCTAGTCTCATTCAGCCCTGTCTTCTATATGCAAACTTTTTCACATGCCACAAGCCTTGAAACTCCAACCTACCCCACAATCAGTGTGGTGCATTGCATTTTTGCATGTAAATTATCATGCAACAAACTTCTACCAATAGAAGTGCAATACATTCTCCTGATGCATGTAACTCCCTCTATTCGATTCTTCCTAACCAACACTTCATGTCAGGCAGTGGTCTTCTGCAAACATTTCATTTGTAGCAAATTTTTTATCTCTTTTCGAAGTAAAGCTTTTATGTTTTTACTAATTTTTTTTCTACAATTTCTTTACTGTAGTTTATAGTCAAGAAAACTTACCTTCATTTTGTTATGGACTTGGAATTTCTTGTCACAACTAGCTCCAGTTAGCACTACTTTGTCGTAACACAAGCTTCAGGTATGGAGGTCTTGGCTGGGAAATTTTCAGCTATCACCTGCAAGGAGTTTGAAGTTTACGCATCTTGTCCCTCTTTTACCAAGAGTTTTGCTATATTTCTCACTTGATTTGATGTACATTACTCCAGCAGAAACAAACTGGTCCATGTGTAATGTAAAATATGTGCAGTTATACAAGTATAATTCAACATTGCATATTAATCATTGCTAGGCTGCCATATAGGAGTTATGAAAAACCCATACAGCTAGTAAACACAAGAATTAACAAAATAATAAGCATATCTCCCTGATTTATACAGTCCAAGTCAATTGATCATGCTGTGTATAGAGCACAACTCTCTTACTGCATTTCAGGAAAACTGATATAGACCTACCAAACCAACAGATACAAGATTACAAGCTCATTCAGGACGTTTATACCCATAAACGTCTGCCAAGATTTACCACAAAACTTAACCCAAGTATTTAGAAAGAAAGAATTCCAAAGTCTTTTTAGGCTTTTTGCACGTCAGAGTTCCCACTCATCAACATTCAAGACTAACATATCAGTTTTGTAGAGGTTTCTCTGACACCTTACCACAAAACTTAACCAAAGTGTTTGTAAAGCAAGAATTTCATTTTCCCTCTAGGCTTTTGACATGTCAAAAATCCAATTTATCAATAGGCAAGACAAACATAAGTTTTGTAGTTGGCAGTAAGTCAAATAACTAATAAAATGCTAAGCTGTTTTTTCAGATGTGACCACAGTTTGTTACGTGAAAAAGTAATGAAATTAAACATATTTTGTAAGGTAACTATATTGAAGTATATATATATATATATGTATGTATTTATGAATATGTATGTTTGTGTATTTATACATATAGAACTCAGGCTAATTTTTTTTTTGTTTTCAGAACAAAAGAAAAATTCACAGGAAGATGGGAATCAGACACATCTTCCATTGATAAAGTATGTTTCAATACAAATATTGATCTAAAGATAACATCTAGTGTTTGTGAGAAGAAGTTACCCTTCATCTGTGTTCACAAACCTTTTAATCCAAAATTTAAGCCATGTAAGTGAATATTATGTATATAAAATTCATGGCTATTTGAATTATTCAATACTTTACTGACAGTAAGACTTACTTTAGGGATTGGAGCAGTGTACTTATATGAGAATAATAGAAACTTTATGTTTCCAGATATAATTTTTTTGTGTTGTTTTTGTTTCTCAAATTTTTTTAACAGTGTATTCTTTCATAGTGATGTCTGTACAATTGTGACTGAGAATACTGTAGTCCTTTTTGTATAATACTGTATAGGTAGTGGGAGAAAGATAATTGAGAATAAATCATTAATAAATTCTCAAAGCAACAGATCGCCTTTCTTACTTTGATTCTTATTCATCAATTACACAGGC
>NW_013665611.1:3100040-3106247 GCF_000517525.1 Limulus polyphemus
TTCTCCATCATGTACAGATTTTTCACAAAACATCATAATGCAATACATAAAAGAAAGACCACAACACATAAGTTTGAGACAACAAGACATAAATTTCACAAAAAATTCAGGATGAATGAGGATGCATATTTGTTTGACATCAATGTTCTTTCCTTTTCTTCAATTTGTTTGTATTTTTGTTAATAAACATAATGATAAAAAATTTTCATTGTGGTAAATGAAATAATAATTTGAGCTATGTAAGTTTTTCTTCCTGATTTGTAAAAATTCCTTACATGATAGAGAAAAATGAATATTATTTTTGAAATCTGCATAGCAGAATTATGAAAAATCCATTATTATGAAGTTTAAATTCGCAGTCCTGTGTTATAAATTGCATTTACCATTTGATTATTCTTTGCTCTGCTGACTTGAAGTTTTTTTGACATGTGTATGTTGAGAAAGACTTATTGTAGCTTATATGTAGTATAATATCAACCAAATTCACAGCCATCATATTTATAGAACCAGGACTTCAAAAACAAGTTGATAGACAAAAACAGTTTTCAAACATCAGAACTGCATCTTGAGCCTTCCAAACTGTGCAGAATAGCTTATTTATAATTATCAAAGATTCTATACCTAAATAAAAGGTCAAGTGAGAATGTTTATGGTTTACCTTGTGCTGGGTGTACAAAACTATGATTAAAATATACAGACTTTATATTAAAATTCTCATCAAAAATATTCAGGTCTTGCACTTAATATTTTAACTGATTATTAATATAGTGGCACTATAAATAAACATATAAATACATTTTTCTATTTGTTTTGTGAATCTTATAAAATTGTTTCATGAGAATATAACATTAATCTTAGTTCATACTAAATATTGCATTCTTTTATGACAGTGTAAGTGCTGTACAGTTATTGTCAAAATGACATTTTTTATAAATATTGTGTTTCTTAAGCTGTTTGTTTTTATCAGTGTGTTCAGTTTTTAAATTAATTTTGTTAGCTGGACTCTGAAGGTTTTATTGTATAAGAAGATGAGTTGATTTTCTACCCTAAGAAAAAGATCATTAGTTTACCCAACATACCATTGCATATTAATAATACTTTATCATAACAAGTTATGTAGCATTTTCCTGCCTTCTACAATCTATTCTATTGTTCCTGCAATTCATGTTCACCCATTGTACTGAAGTGTTTAGAAGTGTTTTAGAACAAGATATTAGTGAGCTGGTGAATCTTGTTCAGCTTGATTTAATTAAATGATTTTAAACTTTATTATTTGACTTTAGCATATGTCTGAAGCTCAATCAAATTGTTTCAACACTAACAGTTATATGTATTTGTTTTAAGTCTGTTAGTTGTACTATTGAGTATATCATGACATGTGCCTGTATGGTGGGTATACTGCTGCTATTGTTTTATGATTTGTGCATATTGTTGTTATGTTATTGTCAAAATTTAGTCTTGTTCTGGGGACTCTTCTTCAATAACTTGATAACATTTCTGGAACGGTATCCATAGGCTTATAATAAACAAGAGTTAAATGTGTAGATATCCTACTTAGTATCTGAGTAATATTTATACACATGATAAATTTTATTACTGCATATGATAATATACAAGTATCTGACATCTATCTAACTCTACTTTTATGTATTTAGTGCCAGTTTGTCCATCCAAATGGGTAATGTCATTCGTTCATGACGCCTGCTTCTTCATTGATGAGTGGAGAAAAGCAACTTGGGATGAGGCACAACAAAACTGTAAAGGAGGACATTTACTGACTTTGGCAGATTTGTTAAAATACAAGCTTATCCTGAAATATCTTAAAGAAAAGTATTTTTCGAAAAGAAAAAGTAAGTATATTTAACAATGTTACGTACATACACTAAATGGTTATTTAGAGTGGTTCTAAATGTGGTTGGTATATGAAGGAAGTAAAATAATGAAAAATTCAATTTATGTGTTAGTAATCTGGTATAAGTAAACTTGGTACTCCATCTTTTTATTACATCAGTTATATCAAAATATTATTACTAAGAAGAGACTGCGTGGTATTCTTTGTTTAGAATAATAATGGCACACTGATTAGTTATTCCTGTTTTGTATATTAGCATACCATGCATGTTTGCTTTCTTGTATTAATAAAGAATTGAAAATGTTTTAGTTATTTCTGGATCTGTGCAGTTTTTACATTACATGTGGTCAAGACGGTTGTTATGTTGATTTTGTTCTAACCGCCTTTCTTCTTTTGTCATTCTACTGAGGTAACACCTGTTCTGCCCATGGTGAGTAAGGCTGTAATGTTGCAAGTTCTGGAAGAATGTAGACAGCAGTGTTCTTCAGTGGTAGATCAGGTGGTATCTCAAGGTTACAGCTTCATATATGGTTGAATTAGACTGACCAGTTATGTGAATAGTGCTAGTTACCCTGAGTAAATCCAACATTGCCTGTTAAGGAGCTTTGAATTTAAACAGTCTAGTAAATGAGTGCAAATATAGTTAAAACTGCATAGGTGACGAAAATATCAAAATTAAATAATAGCTTGAATAATCGCCAAGTTTTAAAGAAGGATGACGTTTTGAGCTAGCACTCTTCGTCAAAATGTACAGTTTACAACAAAGGCGCATGTGCAGTATTCAAAGAACTTGCATGCGTAATATTTGGAATGTTGAGCGTGAAAATTCTAAGCAAAATTACATCTATTACATAAAATTTACAAGTCATGAAAAGATAAGTAGATAGCAATTAAAATTTAAACAAAAAATGGAAAAATAGAAATCTACAGGAATGAAAAGCATTAATTTAAACCAGATGGTTGTAAGGTCCCCAGATTGTAGATTAATATCCTTTCCAGTCGTTCTTTTTTGTTAATGTCTGTTGGAGCACTAATAAGTTCAAGGATCGAAAAGTCCTCAGCAGGTATTTGCCTGCTAGAGTACAAAAGCAGGAGATACTGGTCAGAACAAAGATTATTTTCACAGTTTTAAAGAGCAGTAGTGTTGTTTTAATAAGAGGCTAATCATGTTCATTACAAGTGTTATATCTGTCAAAGTATGCAAACATTAACATACAAAAGTAAATGCCACAGCACTGGATGGTGATATGTTTTTATATTGTGAACTGTTTGATTGTATGATTGAAGTTGAAGAAGCTATTTTCTGTTAGGTCTTATAAACGGGAAGATGAAAAAAATAGTTCTGTTACATATTTCCACTAGAAGTTACAACAGATTTCAGCAACACAGCTAAACTATTAGCTTTGTATTCTAGAAAAGTAGAACAAGAAAGAAAGTGGAATTTAACTGATTGTAAATTAAATAAACAGGATATTTATGGGAGACAAACTAATAGATAATGTAAGTGAATTTAAACAGTGGAAAGATTAACAGTAAAATAATTTGTGAAAGAAAATATATAATACCTGTGAGTGCATGAAAACATTGAAAAATATTCAAGTAAGTAAGTTCTCTGAAAATTAATTTAAAAACTACTGTCAGGTTTTGTAATGCCAAATTCTTTATAGTAGGTGTGTGACTTGTTGGCAATAAATTTCAACTATAAACAAACAGCAACACAGTCCACTTGTTTTAAAATAATATATTAAAAACAAATCAAATGTATATACAAATGTTCATTACACTGTTGGTTTTCACAGTTGTATCCAGAACTTTAAATAATCCTTTCTTTCATCAAAATTCACATAGGCTGATTCATTCATTTTAGAACACAATTGACAAGATGAGTTAATATTCTGTATTCTTGTTATTACAATACAGTCTGTGATAATTTCACTTTAAAAATCACCAATATACACTCTTTATCACTAAACTCATGATTGCACAGTCTAAAACTAAAACTCAATAATGATTTCTCACTGTGTATTTATTCCCTGACAGAAGTCTAGAACATTCCTTGCAGTACTAGATATTCTGATGTAATAATACTCAAACCAACAAGAAACTCAAAGTTATAGCAACATGATGCAATAATCTCACTATTGTAAACAATTGCTAATTCATAACAATTGACTACCTAATGTATGACTTGTAAACGGTTTTGGAAACAAACTTACCGTAAAATATTGCTTCTAAAAATAACTGAATAAGACATCTGCACTATATAAACCATCTGAATCATAACATTCGTGTTAAACTGAAACAGTCATGTATATCTAACAACTACAAGATATCAGACATGTAATATTACAAGAAAGTTGAAATATATATAAAAAGTTTGGTTAAGGCATATGGTTAGCTAATGATTCACATTTCATTAGTATGAGTTACGAACTGTATTGTCTGGTATTATTATTGGTAAGCAAATGGTAGGAAAGGTTATGTGAAGTGCACCACTATGTCAAGGTTGATCATAAAAGTAAAACATGGCAAAGGCTAATCATGTTTTATTGCAAATGTTATAGGCAAACATATACATACATAAGTAAATGCCACAGAGATGGATGGTATATGTTTTTATATTGTGAACTGTTTGATTGTATGATTGAAGTTGAAGAAGCTATTTTCTATTAGACATTGTTAAAAACAAGATTGATGAAGGTGTTTATATTGTAATGTAAATACATTACATGCCAATTTTATGTACTTATAGAAAATGAAACATTTCAAAATTAAACATGTATTGTTTGCATATATTGACTACAAAACTACAGACCTTAAAATATTTTTTAAAATATATTCATTTTATATCTCTGTTTGGTTGTTGGTTATAATTAAGCTGTTATAAAGAGGAAATAAAATAAATGACATACACATCATTAATGTTTAATTGTTAGGTTATATACAGTATTTTTCGGAATATAAGACGCCCCGGTGTATAAGACGCACTCTTATTTTGAAGACAAAGTTTTTGGGGGAAAAAAAGCTACAGTCACATTTGAAAGATTTTTATTGAACAAAAATATTGTTCTATACACAAAAGAGCTCAAAACATCAAAATAAGAAAATACCGTAAATAAAAAAAAGGTTTACTGTTATTTAGTTTGGTTCAAAACCTACAAAATCTTCATTGCTTTCACTATGATTTATTTTTTATTATTTAGGGAGCATTATAAATAGTTATGTTTTTAAAAGAAAGAAAAAAACTACTATTGTTATAAATAACACATTCAATTGAACTAAACTATGCATGCCTATTTAAATATATTTACACATGGCTTGTGTATATCAAATATATTATTCATACCTTCGGTGTATAGGATGCAAGCAGATTTTGACATCAAATTTTGGGGTAAAAAAGTGTGTCTTATACACTGAAAAATAAGGTGCTTGTTTTAGATGAGCTACAGCTATATAGAATACTAGTTTTCCAGAATATATATTTGATACATTAATATACTTGTTCTGATACTTGTTAAGAATATTTGAGAAACTACACAAAATACTACAGTTAAAATTTACAATTTAAAGTTTAGGAAAATTGAAACTTAATTTTATGATGTTTTTTTTTAGTTTCCAAAGAGTTCTGGATGGGCCTGATGTGGAGGGACAAGACTTATAAATGGGAGGATGAAAAAAATAATTCTGTTACATATGTTCACTGGAAATCTACAACAGATTTCAGCAAGACAGCTGGAGTATTAGCTTTGAATTTTGGAAAAGTAAAATCTGAAGGAAATTGGGATTTAGCTGACCCTAAATTGACTAAACTGTATATTTGTGAAAGACAAGCTAAAAGACAAAGTAAGTAAATAGAGACAGTGAAAAGGTTAACAGTAAAATATATTGTGAAAGAGAATATTCATAATACCTGTGAATGCATGAACATATTGAAAGAAAAAAAATTTAGTTAAGTTCTCCGAAAATTAGTTTGAAAATTGCAAGATATCAGACATGTAACATTACCAATATTTGTAGTTGCAAAAAGAATCAAACAAAGCTACAGGAAAGTTGAAATGTATATATAAAAAAGTATTTTAAGGTACAGGGCTAGCTAATGATTAAACATTTCATTAGTTGGCTTATGAGCTTTATTGTCTAGTAATATATTGGTAGTCAATTGTTTTCAAGAGTGAGCTAGTTTCCTGGTTATTGAAGTAATTCAAGATTTTGATAGTGTTGTGTACCAGCAGTAAACTGTTAATTCATGTATTAGAACTATTTACTCATGTTTTGATAATGGTTATCTATTATTATACAGGTAGTTTGTTTGTTTTTGAATTTCGCGCAAAGCTACACGAGGGCTATCTGCGCTA
>NW_013665611.1:3107147-3112251 GCF_000517525.1 Limulus polyphemus
AATCCTCAATCTCCATTTCTATTAGAATCGTGACTTTTGTTCTCCCCATTTTACCCATCTTTTGCCCCCCCCCTCCCCAGTGGCATAGCGGTATGTCTAACAACGCTAGAATCCGGGTTTCGATACCCGTGGTTGGCAGAGCACAGATAGCCCATTTTGTAGCTTTGTGCTTAATTACAGACAAGCGAACAAAACAAGCCCATCTTTTATTTTTCATCACCCCTCTCTAAATCTTAAGATTAACATAATTTACTTATTATAGTAAAGATATTACTAGGGCTAAATAAGGATGAGATAAAAGATCAAACACACCTCTTTTTTTATCAATGGCCACATTTCTGTTTGTAGTTTAACAGTATAATATGCTACTTGTGATTTGCCTCCATTTTCTCCTAAACTATTATTTCATTTTTTATCAGTGGCCACATTTCTGTTTGTAGTTTAACAGTATAATATGCTACTTGTGATTTGCCTCCATTTTCTCCTAAACTATTATTTTAAAAGAGTAGCCCAAGAGTTGGCGGTGGGTGGTGATGACTAGCTGCCTTCCCTCTAGCTTGCTTTAAAAGAGAATCACCGTCTCTACTTGACAAGGAATGGTGACATCCAATTAAATTCCTATACCATGACTTCGTTTCTCGTGGCCCGGCATGGCCAGGTGGTTAGTGAGCTCGCATCGCAATCTGAGGGTCGCGGGTTCGAATCCCCGTCACACCAAACATGCTCGCCCTTTCAGTCGTGGGGGCGTTATAATATGACGGTCAATCCCACTATTCGTTGGTAAAAGAGTAGCCCAAGAGTTGGCGGTGGGTGGTGATGACTAGCTGCCTTCCCTCTAGTCTTAAACTGATAAATTAGGGACGGCTAGCGCAGATAGCCCTCGTGTAGCTTTGCGCGAAATTCAAAAACAAACAAACATCGTTTCTCGTACGTTATTTGTTTCTTTTTTGTGCATTTCGACAAAGATATTAGAGGGCTATCTGTGCTTGCTATTTCTAATTTTGAAGTGAAGGCAGCTAGTTAACACCACATATCACCAACTCTTTACCAACAGATAATGGGATTGGTCGTCAAATTATAACGACCACACGGCATAACGGTTACGGGATTCGAATCCGCGACTCGTAAATTGTGAATCGAATGCTCTAACCATTAGGCCACGCTAGCTCTTCTTTTTCTCGTAAAAAAAGATAACATTTTGGACCCGATAAACGTTTGTATTAATTAATAAAATCAATCTTGTCGTCTTAAACCTTCAATAGTTATAAATATTTCAAGTTTTCGGTTTTCTTTAAATTTTAACTTTTTTAAAATTTATTGAATGAAAAATTATTCAACTTTTATAAACATAGTGACTTCATATTAAAAACATAACGCTGTAAAGTTTCTTCTATAAACACGTTTATTTTTTGTGCAAAGCTACACAATGAGCTATTTGTACTCTATTCACCATAAGGATTAGAACCCCGAATTTTAACTTTTAAACTTACTGCTGAAATATTTTTGTATAATACTATATTTTTATTCCAGAGTTTTTTAAGTATTGAAAGTCAAATGAGTTGTTTCATCAACCATATTACATGATAAGTGCGGCTCAGCGACAAGTCCGGAGGCTTATAACGTTAAAAATTGGGGTTCGATAACGGCGGTGGGCATAGCGAAGACAACCCACTGTTTATAGCGCTTAAACAAAGAGAAATATACAGGATGTAGGTTGTTTTTTTGCTATGGAACTTGAAAACATAGCTATTAAAACAGGTATATTTTTGTATATTTCATAAAAAATGGATAACTCAGATCCAGCTTAGAAACAACGAATGTAATAGATTACAAAGAACTTTGAAACATAAACCATAAACATCTAGGTATTCCGACACGATGTTCTGGATTATTTATTATTTGCTGATACACAATTATAAAGCTAAAGTGAACCCGCTGAAAGATCAAAGGTTATTTGGGGATATTGTTTATCCAAGTGTGCCCGCTATTAACAAAAGCTTTGCTTAATTCTTGTATAAAATAAATATAAGATAAAAGGCAAACAGGTGAAAATACAGAATAGGATATCGGAGTAAAATAACAGAGACGAGGAAGAAAAAATAAATAATAGTTTAGGAGAAAATGGAGGCAAATCACAAGTAGCATATTAAACTACAGACAGAAATTTGCCCACTGATAAAAAATAAATAATAGTTTAGGAGAAAATGGAGGCAAATCACAAGTAGCATATTAAACTACAGACAGAAATGTGGCCATTGATAAAAAAATACGGTCAATCCCACTATTCGTTGGCACATTATAACGCCCCCATGGCTGAAAGGGCGAGCATGTTTGGTGGGACGGGGATTCGAACCCGCGACCCTCAGATTGCGAGTCGAGTGCGCTAACCACCTGGCCATGCCGGGCCTATACAGGTAGGCAAATGATAGGAGAGGTTATGTGTATTGCAGCAATGTGACTATGTCAAGATTGAGCATAAAAGTAAAACATGGTGCATGGGATATGTTATTGTTACAATAGTTAAAAATGTGGTCAAAACTGATAGTATTATGAGGAAGAAAAAGTGTCCATTATTGGTGTACTGTGGAATACAGGTTGGGGGGGGGGTGATAAATTGGCTCTGACTTTGAATTCAATATATATATAAAAAGCCCTCTTTGGTGAAAGAAATGTTACTCTGTGTGAAACTGAAAAACAGATATTGTTTTACATTGCTTTATCTTTAAAATAGTTAGCTTAGTTATATGGTAGGTATTTATGTGTGTTTCTTTGTGTATCAAATTTCATGCAGCAAAGCTAAAAGCAAAACGTATGGCACATTAAAGACAGGCAAATAAAAATATGGTACAAACTACTATATGTGAACAGTAAAATGTACTTTGAAAGTAAAACTGATATAGTTGTAGGGATATATGATCTAATAAATTTGACTTTTATTCATAACTCTTACATGTTAAATGAAATTAGAACTAAAAAAGTAAAATTGTTTTTAGGATAATGAATTTGTTAGTATGATACATGTAATCATTTCTAGAAGATTGTTAAGGCCTAAAATACAATAGTACTAACTCAAAGAGCCAGTGTTTATAATGTATTTTTTATTACCTTATTGAATTATTCCAAAATCGGAAGTTACAACAAAAAGTGACAAAACAAATTCCAAAATTTATTTTTCATGTATCATCATAGCTTATTGCAAGCTACTGACTTATTCTGTATGAATAATTATTCACTGGAAATGTTTTTATTATTCTTCATTGCACAATGTAAAGACATTTTCCCTTGTTATAAAAGCTTTTTGAGCATCTCTTATGAAAGCTATTGATTAGGGTACTCATTATTTACATGTTACCTTATAATTTATTTTTGTTTGCTTCTAATGGTCAGAAAAGAATGCTTTTTTTTTTTGTTGTTGTCATTATTCTAACCTCATTTAAGTGAAACTGTCTTGAGATCACCAGCTAGCTAACTTTTAGATTTTTTAGATATTGTGGTAGTAAAATATGCAATTGCTAATATTTAATGAATTTTTCAGAAATATCTATTTTTCTTACCTTTTTTTTTTAACAGCCACAGCATGGGCAGAAGTACTTGTCCTGAATCAATATTTATCTTTACTTAGTGACAGGAGTTCTCAAATTCCATTCTTGAAATGTCAAACAGAAAATTCTCTTCCAAACAGTATTGTATGGTATTTTGATGAAGTAGTTGTGAAGGGTCACAGGTATAGTTTAATTGATAACGATGATCTAAGGTTGACAGTTAGAGAGGTTCTCAGGAGACATCCACTTCAAAGACAAGAGAACGATGTGTTGAAAGTTCAAGGTTACTATGAGTGTGAGACTGAACAGATGAGACCATTCCAAACAGTTAAATCTTTTAAACGGTTCTTTCAGTTTGATGGTAAGTATCTTGTTCTTGTGAAAAATATAATAATAGGAAGTATCTTGTATAACATTCGTGTTAAACATATGATAATAATAGGTATTTTGTATATTGCTCATATTAAAAATATAATCATATTAATAAACCAGTTTTTATAAAAATAATAAATATTGACCTCATAATACTAATTATCTAATTCAGGTTATAAAGGAATCCCTAATGTATCTTATTTCTGTGATTTAAAAATTCATAGAGCATTTGGTGCTGTATTTCTAATACTAATTTTACTGTGTAAAAAATTTAATTTACATTTTCAATTCATTTTACTTATGTGTGATGTATGTATCATAAAAAATGGAATAAAAATAGAATTACTAATAGAAAATCAGAAATATTAAATGTATGTTTTATTTTCATTTATTACTAATTTCGATGTAAATTTCTGAATTTTTTAACTCATTTATTATATTGATTTTCACACAATTGTCATTAATTGTCTACATTTGGGGCAAATCATAGATAAACCAAATGCATAATAGATAACTTCTGTAATTAGACCCTGCTACAGAATGTAATTTCTTAGGCACATGGCCACCAAAAAAATGATTTAGAATGTTCCAAATTAGAACTTAGAAAATAAAATAAAATATTGTTTTAAGTAGTACTTAATCGTAGATATTGACAAGGAAAAAAAATGGCAGCCAAAAAAATGCTTTCCCAGAAACCACCTTATAAAACCTTTTTTTCACCAAAAACCTACTTGGATACATAGACACAACAAAAACACCATTGTACCTTGACTTACAATGACAAAAAGTCGAAAATTACTCTGCTACAAGTCTTCAAACATTTCTAAAACAACCTCTATTTCGGCTGACTGACTGATCACATCAGAGAGCCTAGAGCAAAAATAACTAAGCCATTTGGTTCAGTATTCTCTCACAGTACTTGGTTTGATGGTGGTTATTCACTTTTGCCCTTTCATTAAAAATCCACATGTATATATATACAGGTATAATATAAATAGTACACATATCATGCAGGTACTTAAATATCTTTTCAACCAAATTGAAACAAATGGATGGTGCAATATATATATATATATATATATATATATATATAGTAAACTAGTTATAAGTAAAGTAATACTAGTTATACTAGTTAACTATAAACTAAGTAAACAATACAAGAAGTAATTAAACTAATTAATTTATTTAAA
>NW_013665611.1:3112261-3115919 GCF_000517525.1 Limulus polyphemus
ATATATATATATATATATATATATATATATGTAAAACAGTTTCTAAAGGTAAAGTATACAGTTTATACAGGTTTAACATAAACAGTAAACAATCAAGAGTATTAAACAATTATTTATTTTAAAATGAAGTAGGGATCCTTCTACAAAAAGTACTGAAACAAGAATTGAAACCACAATCACAAATTTATAAAATTTAATCCTTACTTTGGCAGCTTTATACACTTATCTGTAGGTCAAAGTAAGGATTAAATTTTATGAATTTGTGATTGTGGTTTTAATTCTTGATTTAATACTTTTGTAGCAAGATCCCTACTTCATTTTAAAATTAATAATTTTGGATACTCTTGTATACTATGAGAGAGTGAGATATGTAGTATATGATAATACAAACCCTTCTCCCTTATCATAGGGTGTCCTCAAGTAAACTTTAATTCTAATACTCTTTTAAAATTCACAGTTTTATTCAATGAAAGCATATGAATATTGAAACCTTCTGTTAAGCTGGACACAAATGCAACAGGACAGTATGGGATGCTCATCAGGGTAACTCATACACATGACTTGTAGATATGAAAAATTTCCTCATCTAACACTGCTAAATAAATAGATAACAAGAAAAATCATTTGAAATATAAAAACTCTTTATAAAATGAACTCTTATACAAATGATATGTGTGTGTGTGTGTATATATATGTATGGTAAGTTAATCCTTTATTTACCATGCATCAAAATAATAGAATTAAGTGCAATACAAAAATACAGAGCCCAAAACACAAGATTAATCCTCTTTAAAAACGAAAACAAAGAAAAACTCACTAAAATATTTATATACAATAAAATAAATTGAAAATAAAAGCAAAGAAACATAGATCATGAGGTCTACAAATAAAAAAAGGTAGGAAACATATAACATATACAAAGGTAAGCCTAACTCTACAGTGTGCAAAATAATGCAACCAGCAAATTAAATGCAGTAATCTATTTTTTAATAAACAACTTTAAACTAAACAGACAGTTAAACAATGTCAGAAAACTTGAAAAAATGTCAAAATTTAGTGAAAATGTTTCTTTTGTTTCAGATATTTACACAGATATTCAGTAGGCCTCTCAGCACTAGGCATCACTAATTTTGTACTGATAGACTAGAGGGAATGCAGCTTGTAGGCAGTACCCACCACTAACTCTTGGTTTACTAGAAGCAAATAGTGGAATTTGACCATCACACTTATAATGCATCCACCCTAAAGCATGGAGGAAGATATTTTTTGTGGCAGTGAGGTGTCAAACATGGACCTTCAGATTTACAATCTGGCACACTAACCACTAGGACACACCAAGCCCAAATGAAAGTGGAATTAAATTCAGTAAAATATTAAACCCTTTAAAACTATTATAAAATCCCCTAAGTAAAGGCTTTGAAATGTACATAATTAGAAAATTGAAAATACCATTTAATTATAGAACGCAAAACCATTAATACAGTGTATAAATATATATATATACACACAAAACTTTAGTTTGTATGTATACATTCATCACAGAAAGGAGTAGAAATTAAACAAAGGATAAAATCATCAAATTACAATAATGATAAAAAGAAAATCATGAGATCAGTCAAAATACATAATCTATGTGGATATACATATATAGAAAGCAACTAAGTAATGTCAAAAGAGTTAATATATAAATATAAACAGTTTACATATTTAGAGACAAGAGCTCCATTGGATCAATTTGAGGTACCCCTAGTGGCTCAGCAATTAGTGTGAAGGATTATAATACTAAAAATTAGGGTTTGATGCTCATGATAGACAGAGCACAGATTGTTCAATTGCTTCAGTCCCTTTCCTTACATCAGTCATCATCTTGGAGTGTGAACTACCAGGCTGCTGTCCTCTAGAAAGTCTTAATCTGACAGTACTACATACAACTTTTATATCATGGGAACAAGAACAGTTGGTTGGTGAACATGTCCCCACCACTGTAACTTGGTTTTAGGAACTTCTAAGGGATCTATCCAGTGTAGGGCTATAGGAGCACTGAATGTTGGCTTGCATAGTGGGTCACAGCATAACCATGGTTGGTAATTCTTTCTCTGCAACTTTCTCTTGAGGTGTGTTGATTTGCAGTAATTTTGCAGTGTGTGGATGGAGCTTGAAGCTTTTTAATCCCTACTGAAATGCTTGAAAGCACTAATCATTCAGTATAGGGTTCTCTGAGTCAACTGAGGATCTTCTGGTATAAACCTTCAGATCAGTTTGGCTTTCATTCATCTCTCTACTACAGTTATTGCCAGAATGCCATACATTTGGCCTGTATCTGTAATAGTTAATGCTATTTATTAAGAATTAAAATAACACCTGATAATTTGTTACGATGTGTCAAATAACATGTAAACTGAAAAAACTTGTAGGTCAAGTAACTAATGTGTGGTACATAATGTTCTTTGTGATACTGTGGATATTGTTAAATCATCATTTTGAAATGATGATCTGTTTTAGATTATATTCATAGCCTCATTGTGGTTTTTTACTGAGTATAAATTACTGTAAGTTTATTAAGTAAGGAAATTATTAAGGTTATTGTTAATGAAATAAACGTTAGAGTATGCGGACAAAATGTAATATATATTACTCATAATTTGAAAACCTTTAAAAGTTCAAAGCATTACAAGTTTGAGTTTTATGTACTTTTTTTTTCTTTTAGGTTTCTGGGTTTTAGCTGCAAGCTTTGTTTATGTTGAGAATCACACTCTTGGAAATGTTTATAACAAGAACTATAAAAACTATTGGGATGAGTTGATAAACACAGAAAATCTCTTGAACAAGTGTTTTTCTAACAATATGGAAAGATTCCACTTTGTATATCATGTGAGAAAGCTTTCTTGGGACACGTACGTAAAATATTAATAATTGTCATCAGTGTTTTAATTTTGAAAAGTCAGTTTTACTTTATACATTGTAAGGCATAAGTATGTTTAAAAGTATTTCATAAGATTTACAGATAGAGGCAAATTGGAATAAGATGCTCCTGTGCAGTAAAACTTGCTTTGTTGTTTGCTTTACTTAGTGCTTATGACTGTTGGTGTCATAAGAAGATGTAACTTTTTTTTTCCTTGGTAAGGGGGATAGCTTCTGTGCTATATTTGTGCAGGGTTTTAGAAATACCATCTACCCATCATTTTCTTGCCCTCCCTCTTATTCTGTTTCCTGAGAGTTGGTTATTGTAGCTCTTAATACTGGTTGTTTTTGGACCACACATGTTAGGTGGCTAGACCATCTGATTGTTTGCTTTTCTACATAGAGCTGGCTCTACTCTGACCACACCTGTGATGACTTCATTCCTGATTTCATTCTTTCATGTTTTGTTTAATGCTCTGTATAGGCATCTCATTTCATATGTGATCTTTTGTTCATTTATTTTACTTATGGTCCATGTCTGGCATTGGTAACAAAGGATTGGAGTAAGGATTGCATTTATGTTTAGTGTCTATTAACATTATGTGAAGAGTGGGGCCAATATTGTTAACATTGTTTGGTTTCCATCTTTCATGAAGATACTGTCAATGTCCTTGACCTCTTTCCTTTGTTTAAGGTTTGGTAGATTAGTGAACATCAGTGTTTTTAATGTTGCTGTACTGATTTTCATTCCATATTC